>NW_006263796.1:181626-190960 GCF_000469605.1 Apis dorsata | reverse complement strand
TTTTTTTTTTTTTTTTTTTGCCACCAAATGTTTCGTCATCTGCGATTAATCATCCCTCGATTTTCGATACCTTTCTCTACTTTATCCCCCTCGCGCAAATATGTAGATTCCGCGTGGAGGAACATTATTCAGAAAAATATTATAACCGCTGCGAGGAAAAATATGATAAACGTTGAAATAATATGAAATTTTATAACACTTAATACAGATATTCTTCTCGCGCGATAATCGAATGATACATCCCATAAATTGTTTTTCTTTCATAGTTGATTTATCTCTTGAATCGATAGATAAAAATTTGTTTTTTTAAACGCAAAATAAATTTTTAATCCTCGCGTGATGTTATGATATATTACGTGGTGCTCGTGATTAAAAATATTCAATGTTTCTCTCGTATAAATTATTTCTTACGAAAGAAAAGGCTTTTTAATTAGAAATAAAAAAAAACGATACCGATGTTAAATATTCTTTCTGAAATACCGATTATTGAACGTTTCAATAGAATAAATCAAGCTCCGTAAATTATTAATGCTCCATTATTCAAAATTGGAAGCCAACCGTATTCACCATTCAGATATATGCACAACGTACATACAACAAGATATAGTGGCACATAGGAGTACAGCATATCCTTAGAGA
Organism: Apis dorsata; assembly: GCF_000469605.1. NCBI lineage: Eukaryota > Metazoa > Arthropoda > Insecta > Hymenoptera > Apidae > Apis > Apis dorsata. The sequence goes on along the minus strand of NW_006263796.1, from coordinate 190,321 downwards.
ACCAAAGGGAGTACTAGCATTCCCTTGTGACTTCCTTATTGACGTTCCACCCTGGAACTGGCCAAGTATGGGTAACCGTGGTTACAGGCCACGCCAACTTGCAAAAGTTTTTCTCTCTTCTCCCCCCAACACGTTTCGGGCTTATTACATTTTCATAACTGCGGCGGAGAAACTGAACGTTCGAAGAAAGTAACGGGCCAACTTGGGCAATGAAGTTCCATTTCGTCGCTTTTTCCCCGTTATCGTAAATGGACGGTTGAAACATTGTTTCGCGTGACAACGGGCGACAATAAACGGTAATGGTATATGACCATCGAGGAAAGTGATATCGGCCCGACTTCCACAAGTAACTAACCACTTTTTAAAACGTGCTTTTCCTCGATAAATCTTTCTTCGATGTTTCTTTCCAACGAGAGTTGATCTTGAAGTTCTCCAAGTTTTCATTTCAGATTTTTCTTCCTTTATTTCCAACATACACATTTTTAATTGTGAAAAATATATATTTTAAATATCAGAATCATTTAACGTTTCAATTAATCAACTGTTGGATCTTGAAATTCTTTGGAACGATAATTCCTCGTCAATTTGTATATATAATTTCCAAAATAACAAAAGATATTAATAATTCTGAAATTTTTCATACAATATTTTAAAGTCTTCCTTTTAAATCTTATAACAATATCGACCCAAGCTTACACAATTCATTCCTCAAAATGTTACATTTGCTTCGTCGTCTTACGAAACGATGAAAAAGATCGCGGCTTATTCATCCAGCATCGTAAAATCGAGTCTCTCTCTCTCTCTCTCAGAAAAAAAACACCTCTGAAAACCTTTGCTCCGTCCGTTTTGTTATTTCCTCTTCCTAACGACAAGATACTTCACCGTTAACGACGTCGATTGTTTTGCCCCAATAGGAAAACGTCGAAGTCGGTAACCCGGTAAACCGACTCGAAAGAAGTTTTCACGCCGACCATCGCCTTCGTGGTCCGGATACGGGGGGAGGGGGGAGGGATACCGAGGGAGATCCTTCTCTTGCTCTTTTCCACCGCCGCAAGAACAACTGTAATCGACAAATAAAACTGGTCGAGGAGGAGGAAGTAGCGGCGCCGTGATTCTTTCCCTCCCCTCCTCCTCGTTTTGAACAATGGCCGAGCCAGGAACCTTCCATCTGGAATGGAAACAGTCCGCTTCCGCTTTTTGCGCGGAAATTATTGAGGGACCACCACGACCACGAGGTCTTGGAAGGAAAGGAAGAAGGTCCCGGTGATAAAACACGGACCTCGCCCTTTCGCTCCTTATTTCCTGCGCTTCCACAGTTCTTTCTCTTTCGCCAGTGTCCGGAGATCGGAGAGTTCTTGATGGTCTTTAAAGCCTTCAATTTATCGACGTGCCTTTGACAGAGAGGGATATCTAAAGGTTTTAATTTTAGGTATTACCGTTTATTTGTTTAGCGATAATTAAATGTTCTATTTTTGCGTTTCTACTTTTTAACTCGCGTTGTATCTTTTTTTCTTTCTCTCTTCCTTTGAAACCAAACTAATTAAATTTATTTTCTGCTTTAATTTTCCAATCTTAGCTTCGAGCATTATTAAACTCTTCAGAAACTTTTCATATTCAAGTTCGATGAAATTGATCGGTTTAACTTTTATTAGAGTTTCAATTTGTGATAAATAGGCTAATAATAAACCGAAGCAACACGTTAAAAATAAGTAGATAAAATCCAGTGTTTCGTTCCAATGTTAATAAATTCTTCGTTTCAATCTCTCGATTTCGAACAGAAAAAGTCCATCTCAATTGTGTCTCTAATTGTTACGCTACCAACTAATTGATACACGATCATTCCATCTTCGAATAACAAAAATTCTTGTAAAGCTTCTTGTAACATTTAAAATAACGTTCAAAATAATGTGACAACGAACCTTCAGAAGCTTCATTCGTCATTTAATAAAACATCTCGATTACCATTCCGAAATGGTTCCAATTATCCCAACCTAAAATTATCGACTCTACCACAAACCATAAATACACGATCGTTCCATCAAAACCCTCCCCCCAGACTCACCCCCCGATTAACTCATGCTCGGAATTCAACTCTCATACCTAATTGAATCAGGGGGCGCGGGCAGCAGTTTATCGCATCCTCCACCTCCCAGCAAATGCATGTAAGTCTCCTTTCAAGATCCGTGTACTTCCTAATTTACTTTGCTCGCCCACTTGAACCAGTTCCAGCTACTACGATCTAGTATCTCTGCTATTCCATTAGCCCTCAACCTAGAAACACGGACACGTCGATGTTTCCCATTGTTTGGCCGGGGTTTGGGATTAATCTCGCCGATCTCTCTCTCTCTTCCCATCGCCGATGCAAATGATACCGAAATCCCTATTGTTAACGAAATAACAGGGTCTCGTGGCCCGCCAAGGGGTGGTGGGGGAAAAGCAGAAGGGAGGGAAAGAAAAGAAAGAGAGGAGAAACTCTAACCCTTGTTCAGATACGGTTCGAAAGAGAGAACGCGGCCTTCGTCACCCTTCGAAAAACCGCAACCCCCTCCTGGACCGGATGTGCACACGCAATGTTTAGATTCTTCTCATCGCGGTCCACCGCATACATGCGAGCACGACCACGAGCACAAAGGCTTGCGGTTTCAGTATGCGGGGATCAAATTTAATCCATGGTAAACTCCTACCCCGCATCTTTATCTTCCGCTCCCTTTTTTTTTCTTTCTTTTTTTTTTTTTTTTCACCTCTGTGTTCAAGCCACCAACTTCCTCCTCTCACGCTGATTTCTTCCATTGTTGCGCCCGAGTTTTCCCGTGTATTTATATACGCACACACAGGTCGGCCGTTTAGAATTTTGTTGAAGGAGAATTTGCGATTCATAAGGGAAAAGTGCGCGGAAAAGAATGCGATTTTTATAGCGATTATTTTTGGATGTTTGTTTGCTTTTCCGTAGTTTATGTTCGAAGGGAGATTTGGTTTTTGTATTTTGATTTTATTTATATATCTTTTTTTATAGGAATTTTGTGATATCCTGGAAAAAAAAATATTCAGTTAATCAATGCTGTTATCTTCTTTGTGAAATATATGATCTCTTCGTTTCGATTTAACTCTTGTGACAGTAAACAAGAAATAATTTATTTGGAAGTAAAAAGATATTCTGATAGTATTAAACGAATCGTGAATTAAAGTATTTGAGATTCGAAGTCAAATATTACAAAGTTTTAAAATCTAGAGAGATGAATTTATTAGAGTTCAACTTCAAGTCCAATAAAAAAATTTTTCTTTAAAGTCTAAGGCAAAAAAATTACTGTCTCCTTGTCTTTTATAGTTTCTCTTCAAATCTTCACATGTATTCCTTTTTCTTAAATTTAAATTAAAGAGAATAATAAACATCTTATATAATCTAAAAAGAATTTCTTAATTTTTGGAAAACGTTTTTCAATTTTTTTATTCATCATCATAACACTCTTATTTAAATAATTTCCAATCTTAAATTCTTTCTTTTTCTCACTTACATGCATTTAATATCCAAACGTGTCAACGAATCAAAAATTTCCTTTAACAAAATCAAACTCTTGTTAATAACAAATTTATCTGAATAATTTCTAATCTTGATAATTCTTCCTTCTTCTCATTCACATAATACACATGCAAATACCAAAAAAAAAAAAAAAAGTAAGAAGAATACCGAAACATCGTACTTGTCAACGAGCCAGGCGTGAATTTTTTCACTTTAAAAGAATCCCCCCTCCCCTATACTCACACGACAAAATTCTTCCCTAGCCAATGTACACAGATTTGCATTGGATCAACGTTGTTTGGCAAACGGTCCAGTAACAATCGAACTTGTCGTGTGTCAAGATTGCACGTCCAACCCGCAAATCTCGTTACCGCTGTTTACCCTTCTGTCATGCAAATAAGTGCGACAATCGCACCTTTTCCATCCCGCGGGGAGGATGACGAGGTTGTAAATGCAAGCTTCTCCCGTGTTGTACCACCGCTTTTATGGGCCGCAAAAGAGAGGGGTCTAAGGTACAGGAGCTGGGGGGATAGGTTTCCAACGTGTTCGAGGATCACCCTGTTTTTCAGTGACATTTGGTGACACGGGAATGGGAGGGGATAATATTTACGGAACGTGGTCGTGTTTGCCGCGTCGACAAAAATTTCGTCATAATGTTAATACCCTTATGGATTAACGACAACGTGTGCAACGATGTTCGTCGAGTGTTTCCGTTTGTAATGTTAACAACGGATGAATTACACTACACTTTTTCCTTTGAGTAGTAGCTCTCGTGTTTTGTTACAGCGAAAATTAATGAAAGATATCTGTGCTTTTCTTTTGGTAATAATATTTCTTGTTTCGCTTATTAGTATCTAGGAGTGTAGAAAAATTTTTCTTTCCAAGTCTTTTTTAAACAGTATTTTTATTTATTTAGAAAATTGAATGATCAAAATCAATATTTTTCATTCATATGTTCAATTTTACAAATTTTATTATTTTTAAGAATTTTAAAATTTGTAAAAAAAATTTTTTAAATAAAATAAATAAAGAATTTTGATATATCTTTTTTTTAAATATTATTACAGAAATATGAAAAATTTCAAAACGTGAAATATCCACATGAAATTCTTCAAATTAAATTATCCATTGTACTTGCACGCAACGAGAGATTTATACAAAAATACAGGAGGGAAGAGAGATTTAAAAAAATCCCTCTGCACCACGAATCGCCTTCCTTCTTTCGTCATCATCTGAATTTCCGCATCGTCAAACAATAAACGAAATATGTAACACGCTTTCACCCTCCCCCCCGAGTAAAGTGAAATTCGTGGATGGAACAATGCCGGAAGTTGAAGAGTTCCACCCATTCGGAGGCGCAAAGCTTCGCGGAACCGAACAAAACATGTAGCCAGAAACAAAACATCGGCCAATCCGCAGCCAGGTCTGGTCGCCATAATTAATATTCGGGCATTAACCCGCTCTTTCTCTCCTTTCCTCGGCCTATTCGTCCCCCTCCTCGGTGGCTGCATTTCTAAACCGTCCCCCTCCCTCTCCGCACCATGCGGTTGCCAACCTCTCTCGGCCATTTTTTATCTTGCCTCGAGGCGATAAATTTGCATTTCATCCCTCTCCCCCCCTCCCCCAGGCCAAGACCGTTTTGTTAAACATTATCCGTGGCGCAGTGCGGCATATGGGCATGATTCGCGCGCTAAGAAGAAGATTATGGTTACGCGTGGACCAACCGCCGTACCATAGTTTTGCGGTGACGGAATTATCCTGGGGCTTTTGCAACCCTCTGGATTATGAAGTTTTAATTCAAGCCGTTGCCTCTCGACTTAATTTATGCGTATTGAGTTTCTTGCATCGGTCAGATGTAAGTGTTTAACGCATTGGGGTAAAAATTATCAAGGGGTTTTATCGCAATTTCAAGTTTTAATTTAAGGATTGGATGTAATTTATGCTTATGATGGGTTTTATGTGTCTGCTCTGAAATTTAGAGAACAGATCGTGATAGATACTGTACGCACATTGGAATGAATAGAACGTAGGAAAATGAGGAAAAATAAAAATGGATCAATTTTTGTTATCAGTTTAAAAGTAATTTAAGAATTAATGAATTATAAGATTTAATTAGATTTTTTTCTGTAATTTGTTACCAGTGAATTAATAGAAGAGAAAGCGAAGTGTAACTTGAATTTGTAAATTTCGGGAGTATTTTAAAAAGGGTTTGATATTATTAATCGTGCAAGAAGTTATCAAATAAGGTTTAAGAAAGTAAACCCAAATGCTCGAGCGTCGAAAATGTATCAGAGCTCGTAATCTTCTAATAAAGTCGTCGAGGGACTGCAATAAAGTCCTCGAGGAGGATGCAGACACGATCGATGATGGGTAACGAAGGATCGTGCAACGCATGTAGAGTGGAAAGTATGGCGACGCATTCTGATGGTGAAATTTTCTTCCGACGAATATGTGTATTCTTCTCACCCTTTTCTGTTTGCGCAGGTTACAAGTAAATAGAAGCCACGACGTGTTCACAATGGCAATCAGGAGCTTTTCAAATTGAAATATCCCTGATCAGGGAATTTATTTTAGCGCGGGAGCAAGCTGGTCAGCATCCAACGTACGCTGTAATGCTATAAATCCCTAGTGAACGCTGGGGATCCCTAATGTTCCTTGACCGTTCCGATATTTCCTCCGTATTTGCCCCGAGCAAACTCTTCATTGCAAGAAAATAATTTTGATGCATTCGGTGGCTGGATCGTGACTCGATTGATTAATATACATCGTGCGATGCAAAACAGACGAAGCATGAAAAATAAACTGCAAAATAAACTGCAGAGAAAATTATGTAATATTAAGAAACTTTATTAGATATCATTGAAAATTTTCTGCAATTATCTTATAAAAACAAATTTCTTATGCAAATAATTTTTTGAATAAATTGGCCAAAAATATGGTCAAAATTGAACGAATATTTTATGATCTTTATATAACAATTTATCAACAATTTAACGACGATTGCAAGATAAAAGTCATCTTTCGTAGAAATGAAAATGCTTATTAAAAACGAAGCATCACGATGGATTAATCGTTGATAAAATTTCATCAAATTGGCGGATACGATTAGCAGGGTGCAACAGCCGTAACCGTGTCAGATTAAACCGTTGCCGGGGCAAAGTTGAGAACGTACCAGGTTGAACAAACGCGGGACCCAGCAATTATGAATTCCCTCTTTTGGCGTGAGCGCGCAATAGTCGTGGACGCTATTTCAACAGCTAACCCCTTTTCCTGCCCACTATCCAGTTAACTTCACCCTTGGTCGCCGCCCCACTCGAGGCCTCCCTGTCCGAATAGTTAATTAGCACCGGGAAATTTGCATTCGGGGCAAGTAGCCATATCTCGTCCACAGGAAATTGGCGAAAACCCCGGCGGTTTTCTCTCTTCTTTTCCTTCTGTCAAGTCCCGGGACTCGAAAGTTGGTAGCCACGTTTTGATACCATTTTCTTTCGAGTTTAGAGAATACGTTCTTTTTTCGTATCTTGCTTTAAAATTTGCTCCAATCAAATTTGCTTTTGTTTATTTATTTATTTATATATATATATATTTTTCACTTCACGATTTGACGAATTGTTTTCCAATAGTTGTTTCAATCGATTGTTTTTATGGTTAGGTGATTTGTTTCTCTTTATGATTCTACTCTTTATTTTACGAAATAAAAATAGATAGAAAAATTTTATAAAATTTTTATATCATTATGAAAAATGAATTAAATATTCAAATACATTTTTTAGCGGTGAATTATTTGAATTAAGGAATTCATAAATTTCCACAAGAAGTGATCTCCAAAGTAACGATGATTCTTTGATGAAGAACTCCAGTTTATAGCTTCTGTTTCTGATTGGATCGTTGATCAATGGTGATTTATGGACTCGGTGCACCGCCAATAAGTTGGCACGTCAATAAATCGACACTGAGAGCAAAGCCAATAACTTGTTTTGATACCTTCCTCGAGTTTCGTAATTCTTAAGAGGTGCAATTTCGCTTGGTTCATCGATTTTCACGTGAAAAACGGAACCTGTTTCTTATCGAGGTCAGGAAATCGACGAATCCATTTCTTCGTGTAAATTTGTTGATTCTGAAAGTTCATTAAGGTAAGAAAATTGAACTTCCCCTCCGTTAAGTTGATTGCACATAATATGAATTGGTTGTATTTATATTTCTTAAAACTTTTTTTTATCGTTAATATAAAAGATTTTTTAACAACAATCTTTAATAATTTGTCAAAATTGCAACAATATTAATTGATATTATTCAAGTGCATAATCAAGTAATGTGTAAGAATTCTTTTCTAAACGATTAATAGTCAATTAGAATAGATTATCTATTGATTGTTCAAGCAAATATCCTATTTTCATTCTATTCTATTTCTATTTTTTATAGCTTTTCGCTTTTCTTTTGTTTCCATATTCTCTCTGTGCCATTATTTACTATCCTATCTAAAAGCCTTTTACCAATAAATAAATAAATAAATAACATCCAAAGATTTCTATATCGATATAAACATTGTAAAATAACATTGTAAAATTTCAAAATAATCATTAAATATCAAAAAAATATCGTCGTAAATATACATTTAACACTATTTCGTTATTTAAGAAACGATAAAACAGATTAATAATAACATAATCCAAATTCAAATTCCAAAGAAACCACATAACCTCAAACGTACATTTTTAATTCACATTCTTTGTTTCATTCAAGAAACAACAGAACAAATTACCAACCCGAAACTTCAAAAATTTTCAGCGTAAAATTTAAATGTCAAAAAAGCAGAAACATAACCTCAAACAACACATTTGACATTATTCGTAAGAAACAACTGCAACGACATTTCACCCCGTCAGAAATTAGCGAAGAAAAAAACTGATTACCAGTTGAGAAAGATCTGATTTCAATCCCTTCCGTTTTACGCCGGTCCCCGTATTCAATTAACCAAGTTTCAGCATAGCTGTCACGGCTGACCATCCGAAGGACGGTATTCAGCATAAAGTGCGGGGATGGAAAAAGCGACCCAGAGGTATTATCGAGCGTAAACAGCTATCTAGATGCAGACAAGCCGCCGGAAGCGATTCTCATTTGTTTCCCGCTTTTTAATCTACTGCCTTGTAAGCATTGGCTCCCTTTGTGAGTGCCAGC
>NW_006263796.1:176894-181384 GCF_000469605.1 Apis dorsata | reverse complement strand
TTTTTTTTCTCCTTTTTTTTCCCCCTTTTTTCTTCTTTTTTTTTTTTTTTCCTTTCGCGGGCGAAAGCACGAAAACGTGGCGAGGATGGTTTATTAAAATCCCGACGTTATCCCAGTTCTTCTTAACAAGTACACCTGTTCTTATTATCCGGAGTAGGAGACCTTGGTGATCTTGGACTTTCCAGTGTTTTGTCTTCCGGGTAATATGCTCGTGACCCGTGACATTGAGGCCCATTGTGTCGAGGACACGTCTGAGTAATTGGTAGAAATTTCGGTGGAATTTCGCCCCACCGTATTTCATTGTTCTTGAATAATTAATGTGTAATTTCTTCTTTTTTTTTTTTCTTTTTATTCGAATTTTAATTAAAATATGAATTTATTAACTTCTTTTGTAGTTTCATTCGAGGTAATGTATATGATGAAAAATGAAATTTTGTAAAGGATAATTGCGTAATTATGTTTGTATTCCAATTTGCACGAAACGAGGTAGAGGAGATAAATAAAAGAAAATATTCGTGTATATTTTATTGAGACAAATTATGAGTCTCTTTTTGTAATCATTCATTTCTTTGTAATTTAATGCTGGTTAATTACGCATTGGATTTTAATCAAAATCACGGTAATTCAAGCTTTTGATATATCGTGTGTAAAATGCGTGATTTATTTTCTTTCTTCCCTTCATTTATTTTAATGGACGCATCAATCGTTTCGATAAATATTTAACTAATTATTTTATCAATGAACAAATTCAATATGAACAATATGAAACAATATTTAACACGCGTTAAACTCGATATAAACTCGAAAGAATCACACGCAATTAATACAACCGCGAGAATGGTGTTCACAAAATTCCAGTTTCAGCGTTAAAATTAATCTTCCAAAATAATCTCGTAATAAATTATTATACGAGTTATATAAAACACCGTGTAACTGTAATCCCATCTAATAAATCATAAAAAAAAAAGATGATCGTGCGGAAGATATAAGGCTTACACCCTCGGTCGACAAGCTTAGAGCATTTGTTATGTTTCCTCCCTGAGTCTGAAAAGAATTAAGCAACCGTTGAAAGCTGCGAAAGTATCTCTACTCAACACCTTACACGACCAGAAGAAGCGAATATTAGCTGATCGATATCCTAATTCGACACGTAAATTAAACGAATCGATCTTGACAAAGATAAATCTAATGAATCACTTTGAAAATTATTTACAATTTTTTCTTTATCCACTAAATCCGTTCCAACTATTCTTATTCGAAAAATGTCCTCGACATCGATCTATCCATCCAACCCTACTTTCGAACACGAAAAACTCCTCCTCATCCCTTCCCTCGCTCGATACACCGTTATCGAAAGCTTCTACGGATATTCCATTTCCATCGCGAAAAACCCTGTTTTCCTTACCGAAACATGTTCCCCGCGAATCTTTCGACCACTCGTCGTTCCGATACGAGCAGCCTCGGGGACGAGACGCGTCTTCTCTTCGGACAAAAGTACACACACACACACACATAAGATTGCATAAGATTTTCCGCCTCTCGAGCAGACCCAGTTCATCGATGTCGTCGAGGAAGGGAGGGAGTTACTCCGTGGTATCTCTCTCCTCTTCCCCCAGGGGCTTGGCCGAAAAGTAACGTCGTAAAGATCGAGATAATCCGGGCCACTACGTTTCACGGTAACCGGGTTCACCCCTCCACGGTATCTGACCCGGACAATCCTCAACGTCCGCAGCCGGTAAATATCTTGCGAGCGTCGTTTAGAAGGCTGGAGCCGGAGGGGGTTGCACCGTGGAGGGTGGCTGTGACCGAGTTAAGTCGCCTCTTACGACTCGGCATCCCTTCTCCGCATCCCTTTTCGGCTACGTCGCTATCTCGACGCGGTTCCGGTTCCCGGCTTCTTTTCACGTTTAGATTTCTGGGCCATCCGTCGATGAAGGATCCTTCGCGCATGAATTTCCATTTTTTCTCGCCAATTTTGTCTGGTGACTCTCGCTTTTCATTTCATAGTTTAAAGTTATATATCGTATCGTGAAAATGTAAATTGCTTTTTAATTTTATTATATATTTTGTATTATTAGCTAGAAAATCAGTTGAAAGTAAATTCTTGTTATTATATGTATCTATACATAACGAAAGAATTATGTATTTACTATGTACAATTGAATTCAACTGATAATAAATTCTCGAATCGTGTAAAATTATTTTTAATTCAATTTGCTTTCCAACCAGATATAATCTTTTAATTCTACAAATTATTATTCGCTCGATTACAACGATAATATAGATAGAACGATAAATTCTCGTCCACGATGTAAACACGTAACCGATATAAATTCTAATTACTAAAGAAGAATCGACAAAAAAAAAAAATAAAAATAAAAATAAAAATCTCTAATTACCGTATACACAGCACATATATATATAATTTATCCGCGGATTATATTAACCTTTGCAAAATAACATAAACAGCGATAAACAAAATAAACTACGTGGTATGTACATTCCCTCGCGTAATTCGGCGCGAGATGGTACACACAGGATCCGGAACGGATACAATTTGGTTGGATGGGAATGCAAACTCAGCGTATGGGCGCGTAGAATATACAGAGAGGAGGAAAATGTGAAGGATAACCACGGTGGGAAGGGGAGGAGGGAAGATACCGGGAGAGGAGTAAATCACACAATCGCCGGACCCTAGAAACATCCATCAACAAGATATATGGGCTTCTGGGAGGATTTGGCCCCATCTCAGATCGTCAATGTGTAAGAGACGTTACCCCAAAAGTGTCGTTTGCGTCGGAAGGTTGCAGAGAGGCCGGGAGAGCACCGAGGAAATTGCTTGTCCTCCGTGGTGCACGTTTTTATACTTGTTAGCTCCGCTATACGAGTATATCGACGAAGAAATACATTAGGGTAGCTAAAATGGGCTCCCTGTTTTTCGAGCTCGGGCTATAACCGGTATTTATGACCTGTTTAATCAGGGACGACGTTTTGCTGCCCCGTTTAAATCCGACGATTTTTCGCATTTCACATTGCCGATCTCGAGGAAGGAAATTAATTTTGAAATTCGAGTTGAATTCGGATTTTTTTTTCAAATTTATATCAAACTATTTTTGAATATTCCTACTTTTTACGAAGAAGGGGATTACTTTTTTTAAGATTCGAAAATTGGAAAATCGAGGTTGAGGGAATTATTATTGTATTTTATCGGTTTTATTTTAGAAGGATTCGAGGATGAAAATTAAATTGAATATAAAATATTAATTTGATTGGATTAAAAAATACTAGATATTCTAGGCATTCAATGTTTAATTATAAACGATTAATTTATTAGAAACAAGAAAAGAAACGATTAACCTTTGAAATATTAATTAAAGATTATTTTAGATACGTTTAAATAATCCACTTAAATAATATTCATTTCGAATAAACTATTTACTTAAAAATGGAAAATATTTTACTGTTAATTATAAATTTCCATCTTTCGTTTCACGCATTTATTCAATTAACCGTTCCAATTGCTGTTCACAATGGCCGGCGCGAAACGCATAAATCATAATTCAACAATCAACCGTATTAAATTAGCACGAAACGGGGGAAAAGAGGATCGCCGTTGAATACGTCTCTTTACGCCTCGAATACCTGGAGTTACCGGTTAAAAAGCGAGATCGGCTTGAACTTTCAGTGTCAAGATCTTTTAATGAACAATTCAACCGAGTTAATTGTTCCATCCTGCAGAATGACTCACTGCCTCGTGGATTCTCCTCTCCGCGAAAAGGGCGAGGGAGAAAGAGAGAAAGAGAGAGAGAGACCGATTCACGTTGTTCACTCGTTAAAGCGAGACGAAAGACGAGTATAGTGTGGAGGGGAACAGGTCGAGTTTCCATTCATTCCATCTAATAGATCCACCCCGTCTAATCCCATTTTCTACAATTGAATTTTCCATATGACGAAAGTTATTTTGCCTCTTTAATTCCTACACACTGGGACATACACAAACTTCATGATTTAACCGTATAACATGCAGCCACTACTTAACAACGTGTCAAACTATTCTCGTTAATTTTCACTTAACGAGGTGTGTCCCCCGTAATCCCGGCTACAAAATGGGTATAACGTTGATTCCAGTCGGACAATTTATCTGAAAATTGTTTTCATTAAAACCGTTTTCATTATAGTTGTTTGATGCTTTGATAATTGGGTCTTTGGACTTTTCGAACGTGGTAATTTTGCACGGATTATACGTGTATTTTTTTCTAATTTCCGTGACCAATTATATTGTACAAATGGAATAACAATAATTCTGTAATTCTGATAATTTTATAACATTCGTGTATATAACTTTTGACGTAATAATAATTATTCCACCATATACCAGAAATATGAAAATTTCTACATTTAGATGCGCATTAGTTTTAAACAGATTTAATCCAAATAGTGTTTTAACCTAAATTCAAATTTTGATTAGACAAAGTAAAATAAGCTTTCTT
>NW_006263796.1:165836-176722 GCF_000469605.1 Apis dorsata | reverse complement strand
AAAAAAAAAAAATTGTTAACACCTCGTTGTTATGCATGAAAATATATGAGATAAAAGAAAAGAGTGACAAGCGAGTATAAACTAAAAAAGATAGAATAAATAATTTAGTCCTCGCAACGCTTCCGTGTTTTCATTTTATTTAGTCATAGAACGGGTTATCGACGTGTGAGATACGCAACAGGTTCTTTGTAATAAAGTGCAAAGCATGAATTTTAGAGTTAACACGTTTCAGGCTGACGATGCCATACATGTATTTTACGATATACAGCCGGAACAAGTGGTAACACCATGTATGCACTTTGTAGGAAAATTAATGTCTGATATTGCGTAAAAGCTGTTGGCTGAAACAATATCGTGCAACAACGAACCAGTGAAAAATAATGTGTAAAAAAAAAAATAAATAAATAAAAAAATAAAACTGATATCGAGGTCATAAAAGTTGAGTGGATCAATGAAAAAAACTTTTGAATTTTAATTTATCATCAATATTTATAATTTGATAAAATTCACGAGCTAAAGAAAGAAGTCAAAACGGAATGGAAGAAGGAACCGTGATATTAAGATGTTATATTACATCAAGATCGTGAAAATAGATTTATGGAAAATTCGAGAATTTTACGTCTCGTACAGAATCCTATAGAAGAGGAGATTCCATTCTATAACTCCCACAGGTCTGATAAAACACCTCGATGGGCGTTATTCAACCGGATCAACTTTCGTCTATCCTTGCTTTACACCCTGCTATATAACATACTCTAACTACCCTAACATACTACCCTTAAGTCTTATCGTATTATTACGATTTCACTAGATTTCTTCCATCAACTATATCTTCTACGCTATACCCGAACATCCATTAACTTCTAATCTAATCTCGTTATCGTACAGTTGTAAAAGTAACGACTTTTACAAAATGAAAAAGTAATTATTCAAAGGAAGATTATTTCCAGAAAAACTTGATTCAATCTCGAAACAATTTACCGGTTAAAGATTAAATTTAAAATTAAATTTCCATTATATCTGTTAATATTCATTATACAAAATCATTGTACAAAAATTATTAAAAATAATTATTATTTTCCAAAAGGATGAAGATTATATATCCCGTAAATGGGATGAATATTCAAAAAATTATTTCCAAGGAAATATCACTATCGATCCTGGAACAAGTCACCGATAAATAAACATAAAAAAATAAATTACCCTTCATCGGTCCATTTTTAATTTCACACCGCGGTGAGAGGACAACTCGCTCGAAACTTTTCCCTCGCTCCTCTGACAGCGAGTTTATAAACGTAGCCGCCCGTTTATTATTCCGTCACCCCTGGGACATTAGCGAAAAAAATAGAGGCTCTCCAGAGGGGTGGGGGAGGATAAGATTGGGCGTGGCTAATCGCAGGCAGAGATAGGGGGTGCAAGGAGGACGATAATCTCTCGGCTATGAATAAATTTCATCGGTGGATCTTCCACGTGGGGTGCTCTTTCACTTTACTTCTTCCTCGTGTACACCTCTCTATATCTCTCCACCTTGAAGATTATCGCGTGTGAGGGATTCTCGGATATAATGTATCCATCTCTGAGCATTGCTCTCTGTTTATCGTATTCCCATAAAATTTTAGTCGTTTCGTTTTTCCCATTTGTCGAGGCTGTCGTCGTGATGCAAAGTTTTATTCGATAATGGATAAAGTGAAATATATCAAAATATCATAGAATATTGAAAATTTAGTTTATCAAGATGAAACGAATAAAATATAATAAGATATTAACGTGGAAAGTCTGTTCAAATGATTTGTCTGTATGGATAATTTCTTCTTTTTGCAAGAGAATTTTCCTTTGATAATTTAAAAGATGTTAAATTAGATCATTAGGTACAAAATATAAAGATTAAAGAAAGAATTTATCGAATTAATTTTAATAAATAAATAGGATTATTTATTGTTTCAGAGTAATCCTTATCTTGATTTTCTCGATATATTACTTTTTCTTTGATAATTTATTGTAAAGCTTCGCATTATCTGATTTTAATTTATCATAATTTTATGATTTCAATAATTTTTATCCTCTCTTTAAATTTTTATCATTATCCAAATGAGTCTGATTTAAGAGACTAGCTGAGGATTGTAAACAAAGATTTTCTTCTCGTTGGATTATTATCTGTTTGCAAACACACGGAAAAGAATTTACTGCGTGCAAACACCATACTCGGCGTTGGAAAAACTTTCTCGCTTACCTTTAACGCATGGCTTGTCCCGTAAAACGATTTTTCTTTAATTTCACGTACCTCTGATCCTCGAAAAACTTTTCCTCCATCTGTCTCATTTTGAACATCATCGCTCGTGGATATTGAAAATATTCGAGAGAAATGCGAACAAATGCGAAATATCTTTTTGTCGCCATTTTTTAATTCTTCCTTTTTTTCTATCACAAAGTCGATTGCATATGTATTCGAAATTAAAATGTAACGATATCCTTAGTACATTTTTCTGCATGCGAATCGAATTTGCATATTTGAAACTACGTATGATTTACATTTTTCTTCAGTTGGAATCCTTCCATTTTTCTGTTTGGCCATTTAATATCGGGGTCGCTGTATTAATGAAATTAAGTAGATGAAATGAAACCCTTAATGCATACATTGAATATTATTTTCATCGTTAAAACAAATTTCTCTTTTGTTATTTTAATAAATCTAGTCCTTTCGAATACGAGATATTCAAATTTATTATATCCTCATTTTATGTATCTGTAATTTCAATATTCAATATTCATATATCAAGAAAATGTCATCTAACATTTTCAAAGTTGTGACGTCCTTTTGTAAAATATAATTGTATCTGCTTTTAAATTAAATTAAACTTAAAATCACGAATACACGATATTTCTGTACCAACGTAATTAAAATAAATAAGTTACTAAAATTCATTAATTAAAAATAACCGGTTCAGAGAATCACTTTATTAAAATATATTCTATCTTTAAAAATATTCAAATAATATTTGCACAATAATATTTACGCAAAATAAAATATAAACTACATCGATGAAAATACAATAAGTTACTCTCTTAAAAAGGAAATTTCTTTAACATCGTTCGCGATACGATTTTCGCTTAATATTTTTGGCAAAACCAGACGGCCCATAAAAACAACACTTTGTAATATTCCCTTTTTACCTCGTGCAATAGAAAATACGCCGTCTGATGTACCGCGAACGACTGCGAATCGTCCCGACGTCTTCATCTTTCCTCGTTTCCTCCTTTTTTCGTCGCCTCACTTTACCTGTCCGCGTCTGCTTCAATTTTCTCAAGAGAGTACCTATATAGTCGTGAAACGACCGACGAGGATATTCCTTAAGCACGTCGTCTATTTTGTACTCTGCCGCTTCTTTTTTCCCCTGTCTCAGCGAGAAAAAACTTTTTACGTAATTGCAAGTCCTTGCTGACTTCGTGCGACCGGGAATTCGGAAAATTTTCTGTTTTTCTATTTTATCATCGTGCACCAGGGGAAATATCAAGCCTGAATTTAATAGTTTATCTCGATAAGTTTGAACGAGCTGAATTAAATTTATAAAAATCGTGAATGGAAAAATGTTATTTTTTTGCGATTTGTTAAATTATTGTTTTAAGATTTGAACGATTGAAAATTGTTGTGATAATATAATATATTATCGCTTTTGTTTAAATTAAAGGTTCGAGGTTTGTGTATTTTGGATCTGATGGAGATATAGGATAATACTGATATTCCGAGGATTGTTGGTTTGTTGAATTTTGTATTAGGATTGAAGTAGTATATATATAGCTTTGATATTCTGATGATTGTTGGTTTATTGAATCTTGCATTAGGATTAATGTGGTGTATTAGATTGAAAATTGGATAGAAAGGTATATGAAAGGTTGCAAATATCATTATTAAAATTTAATAATTCAAAGACAATTTTTAATTAAAGTTAATAACTTTTGCATTCAATGTGTATGAAAATTTTCATTTCTTCAAATTTTTCAAAATTTTTTTACTTATTTCGTATTTACAAAAAGGAAAAAAAGAACAAACATTTTTCTTGTATGTTTGTTGTACTTGTAAGTTTCCATTAATTTTAAATTTAATAGCTTTTAATTCATGGATTTTATAGGAAATATCAGGAAAATTTGTTTCTACCATTTTACAAGCATAAAGAGCGTAATATATTGTTTCACGTCATATTCATTGACGTAATTTCACGTCATGCATATGCATATATGTTTTAACGGTAAAACGTTGCAATGTTTTACAAAGTAATCCAATCAGCCACTAAAAATTGATTTCCCGTACGGAAATAGGATTAAATTTCATTTTTATGATTTTATAAGCATAATCAGCGTAATACATTGCTCCATACATTGAAATTTCCCCGGTTTAATGATAACGCCGATAAATAAATAAATTATTTCCGCGAAGTAATTCATATGCTAACATAAAATTTACAAGTTTTATAAGATAATTCGGCTACGAATTAATGATCTTTTTCGGGGAAAATAAAATTAACAATTACCAACGAAATATTCACGAATAATTAAAAATCTAAATTTTAAGAAATTTCTGTTTCAAATACAACAATAAAATAAATACTCTTAAATATTTCAATATATACATTCTTGTACGTATCTAGTATGCAGTAGTCTTTAATATTTATTACACGAATTTCTCATTATCTATCTTGCAACAATTGTGATTACGAATCTCTCTATTCGTACAAAAAGCAAAACGAAAACAAAACATTCGAAAGTTCCACGAGGTAATCCAATGATTCACCGAAAGAAGCTTTATAATTCATTTAGAAAGTTCTCAGCTCCTGTTATGGCGGTACTAAATAGGCGAAACAAAACGTGCTAGAGTATAAGAGGCGGCGGGTATAACTGCCACTTTGAGAATAAAAAGTTGTTGCAAGTTTTAAAGCGAACGTACCTGAATACGACGCCGTGAAGTGTACATCTCGTGTCGACCGAGTACCACCTGTACCACATAAGATCACTGTAGTCCGCTTGGCAGTGATGAATAGAAAAGGAGCTAAATAAAAAAAAAAATAAATAAAAAGAAAGAAAAAAATTACTCGAGAAATATGGTCGGGGAAATATGAAAGAACCTCCGCTACTTTCCAACTTGTTGGTCTTCGGGGATACCGTCTCGTAAACTCTAATTCAACAAACATCCCGCATTCTTGTCCGCGAGAAGAAAATGAAAAGTTGTGAATATAATTACGTATCTTCGTATTTCTCGCGATTTCATAACCGAGTTTTATTCGACTTTGACGACATGGAGAGATGAGATACTCTGAGTGACTGTTGTATCGCTCGATAAATATTTTCTCTGAGAGAAGAGTTTCTAAGAAATGGAAGATTTGATTTTGTTTTTTTTTTTTTCTTTTCGATTCTGAATTTTTCAGTTCCGTAGAACGTGTAGCGACTTGAGATTTAGAAATCTAAAGTAATTTTTCTTATTTTTGAAGAAAATCAGGGATTTTAAGTCGATTGAGTTTGAAATTTTTTGATTCGACGTACGATTTCTTTGTAAAATAATTTTTAATAGGAAATATTTTCTGTATCTTCAGAATTTTAATCTGATTTCAATTGACACTGATTATTTGTGTAATATAATAGAATCCAGCTGCTCGACTAATTTTTTTTGAAGATTGTTTCACTAGTTTTGAAAGAAGCATTATTGCATGGATCCAGTTAGAATTGTAGGAACATTTAATAATAATCTCCGGATACAATTTGAGGGGAGGGGGATGAATTTACCCGATGCATAATTATTCGTTACATAACGGTATGCAAAAAGAGCGAAAGTAATTATCGCGTGACTGACATAAACGAGCTGATACAAAGGAAACAGCTAGAGAGCAATGACGTGGGTGCATATAATTGAGGGTTCGGCAATAGATTGCGACAGGGGTAAACTATGGACATGGCGAGAAGCTTGTCTACTCGGTTAATAGCTTTGCAGTGTCGACGCATACGTTGTATATCCACCACGTGGATAATTGCATTCCCTTTCCTTTGTACGAACGTAATATCTTTATGTCCTTTTTCTACGTATTGTTCTTAATAAACAATGTGACGGCATAATGAATTAAATGCATTAATGGAGAATGAATTTTATTTCTTTCATTCGTTTTTCTTCTTCTTTCGACGATGATCTATTTGAAATTTGTTTTTGTCAAGATATAAGTTTTTTTTTAAGAGGAATAATCTAAGAGATTTGTAACTTTCATCTGTTGTGATCTATTTTATTTTTTTTTTGTGTAATCATTACTGTATAATTGATATCTTTTATTTTATAATAGTTGGTCGAACAAAGTAAAGAATTTGTTAAACGTGTTGAAATAAAAAATAAAAAATGAAATATAAATCTCATAATTCTATTAATGCCACATTATTATCACAAGGTTCTTGAGCGACGAAGTTTTATAAACTTTTCGAACTCCATTATTCTTTTTATAATACCTTTCCGTTTATTTTAAAACAATTTTATTGGATAAAATTGAAAAACTTTTACCAAATTGAGATCAATGGAAATTGCATAATTTTCTATATACTATTATTTATTAAGAGACAATTTTATACTTAAAAAAATAGTAATAATCCAAAAGAACTTTCAATAAACAAAATTTACACTGTAATTATAAGAAGAAGAAAGTGATATGTACAGGAAGAATTGAAATTTGAAAGATATAAGATTTAATTATTTAAAATATTCGAAAATTTTTTGATGACCGTTGAGAAAGCGTGAAACATCGTGCGATCAAAGGAAGAGTGTGTAATTGAAGATGATATAGAACGTTTGCGCGAGGCATAGATCGAGCACAATAAACGTGGACAATACAGTATGCCGGATATGGTGTAGAACAGTGACGTAGGCACAATCGAGGATCAGACGATAGATTGCGATGAAATTGGACTATGGACACGGTGTCTGACGCATCATCTCTTGGAGTGTCTGTCGAGGTTAATAACACTGCAATAACGCATGCGTGATGTTTGCGACTGTTTGACCAATGTCTCCTCAAGCTTGCTGAACAACGCCACGTGTTACCTGTGGTTACTCTTCCTATCGATCATTTGGCCACCGTGTTTTCAATACACTTATGCCAGCCAGGAAAGGTATTTGCACACTCTGATTCTCGGTAAAATTGAATTATTCCGAAATATTCGCAAGAATTATCGATGCTTTAATGATATCCAAAGTTTCCTTTATCGAGATTATTTTTCTCAGATTTTTCTGAACTGAAAATCATATCGTAGTGAAAAATAACCTCTTGTCTCAAAGATACGATGAAATTTTTACAAAATCCAAAAAGGTCACAAAAACGTAGCTTAGCAAAACGGCTAAAATTAAGAGATCACGATCGAGTTTCTCGTGGAACGTCTCGAAAGACGAATCACGATGAGGCAATCGTTCTGGCCCGCAACTTTTTCAATAAGAAAGAGCTCGTGCCATTGGACACGCGAATAATACAGGAAATAACAACGGAGGAGGGTGGAGTGAGAGTCTATAATTGAGGGCCGGGCAATAGATCGCGACGAAATTGGACAATGGAGAGTCGGCGGTGCCGTTAGCCCTGTCTCTTCGAGAGGCCAGTCCGAGGTTAATAGCTTTGCAGTAGCAACGTGGCCAGAGAACGTTTGCAACCGGTGCGCTGTGTCCTTTTCTCCCTCTCTCTCCCACCATCCCTATCGGGCATAATCCTGTACAATTTCGTAGGGGGATATCTGGCATTAAGGCCGGTTCGAGAGACTATATTACGGCATAATGGCAGTCCGTACGCGCGTTGCCACGTGTACCGTGCGCTGCACGGTGCATCGTTGGATGCACTGGCAAATTGACAGACTGTGTGTAACTTTGTTACTGCTTACCCCTTCCAGCTGCGCGGAACGGAATCGTATTATGCGTTAATATGTTCTAAATTTTCGTGTTAATCTCTTGTTTACGCGGATCCGGTTTATCAGCGCGTATTGCTTCCTAATAATCCGCCTGTTTCGATTAATTTTCTAATAGCCCGCGGGTATACAGGGGTTACTCTATTGTTGTCGTTGTTGTCTATTGGGCTTCGATAGATTTCGTACGTTTATCGTAGATCTTCGTTCGAAGGAAAGTTTTCTATCTTTTGGACAGAGTTTCATGAGTGTGTTTCGAAAAGAGTTGAAAATTTGTTCTTTGAAGTTTTAGTAATGGATTAATGAAGCGTGGAGTTGGTATGGAAGGAATGATTCGATGGTAATCCTCTTCGTTTTTGAGAAATTTTGTAAATTATTTATGTTGCGCAATAGGTGAGTAATTTATTAAGTTTTGTTCCACGGAGTTGAATGTCAATTAAAAAACTAGAGTGGAATTAGATGTCTTGCTAGAACAACACTTTGAGAGCTTTTTGATTCGAGAGCATTCTATTGTCTCTTCTTTGACCTAGAAATCTAACCTAATTACTAACTTGAACTAACTTTTAGTAAGATTTTCAACTAAAAATGCAACGAGTGATCTTTTTGCGATAAAAATAATCTACACCTTTCTACCAAATATTATAAAAAGGAAAGCAAATTGAGTTTATGAAATAGTAAATCCAAATTTGACTTTCAAAGTAGAAATAGATCCTTTCTACTTTGACACTAATCCCAAATGCATTCTGAAGATATCCCTTCCAAACATCTCTTGTGACTGAATTTGAATCTATCAGATGTTATGTAAAGTAGTATAAATTTAAAATAAAATCAAAGATAAAAATCAAAGATATATTCAAAAATTTCATCTGTCTTTCAATAGTATAGTTTTTGCATTGAAAGTTCCAAACATAAAGACAAGACAAAAAAAAAACGAATGGATTATTGTTTCGTTCTACGAATCCTAAATTAAACAATTCTACTTTAATTCTATATTTTATATCATCCATGCTCATTGAAATTTGAATGATAATACAATTACCAAATTATTTAAATTTGTACCTTCCACCATAGAATTGCTCAAACAAATTTTATATTTTATAAACATCTATTCCAATAATAATTTGCCACAAATTAAGTTTAAATTAGTCTATCTATCTCCAGAATCATTTAAGTGAACGTCGAAGGCAATCTTGCTAAAGATCCAGGGAAAATATCAATTAAGTCACAGCAAACACTTATAATCTTGCCCCGTGAAATAATCAAGTATACCTTGTTCTGATTCCTTAGTTCGAACAACGTGGGCCAAGAAATGAAATTTTCCACGTAAATATAACTACGTTAGCTATGACTCTTATCTTTCGATTACATTTTCAAATAATTAAATTTCGTTGCTTCGTTTCACGATATAATTCCTATTTATTCGTCTAATCATATTGGGCTAAGTTTTGAGAACCTCGTTTAACATCCGATTGGGGCTCAATTCACAGGAAAAATTATATTGACAAATAGGAGCACGGTCCATTCGCTTTACTGACTCGTCCAGTCCATTTCGAGGATTAGTTTGATATATTCTAATAATCTGTGATTAGAAGAAGTGGTCTTGTTCATAAGAGGAACTGGTTTATCAAGGATGCTATTTGATTGCTTTAATTTTTCTGAAACAAAAGTAGATAATTGAATGTTAATTTTTTCAGAAATTATGGTATTACTTTGATTAATAATATTCTTTTGGAGTAAAAATATGAAACCAAGTGTTGATTTTCGTAGAAGGAATTATTGTAAAAACGTTTCATTGGGGAATGTTTGCAAAGAAACGAACTTACCATCGATGGAATATCTAAAAATAGAATTGTTATAGCAGAAATTTGTCGGGTAGAAATTTCATTTTTCTGAACACTATTACATTGCATAATGGTTAGTTACTTTTAATTCATCCTTAATTACATCTTACAACCCGGTTCTTAATTTTGTCTTAGCTGTATGCTCGTAACAATAACCGTAACATTTAATAAGCAGAAGTGTTACGTAAAGTCGTAATAGTAATAAGGGAGCAGCAATTAGGACGAGAATAGGGCGAGATATTTACAACAAGCAACGTGAAACTATTTCTATAATCAGGGAAACAAATTAAATTCATATTATTTTCAAAAAGAATAAATAAAATTTAGAATTTTACATAACCAATCGTAATATCCTATGATAAAAATATTATTTATATTATTTCTATACATCATTTATTTATTGGAACTTATTACACTATTTAAGAAAGTGTTCAATCAATTAAGAAACTTACTGTGTTATTCGCTTCACGTAACTTACTAAACCATTACCTTTGATCACTCTAGCGTACGTGAAATTTAATTTAGCTATATCGATGGATATTACTGCAAGATGACTGAGCAATAAGATAATAACTTTCTTATAATTTATATCAAATAATTTTACATACGCGCACACACACGATCTACCTAAAACTTTCTGCTCCTCACCGTTTCTCTCCTCCGTGACTTCCCGCAACCCCTCTGAAACAGGGGAGTATTTTTCTACCCTGCTTACGTTTCGAAACGCTTCCATTAGCTTTAAACTAGACACCCCGAGTATATAAGCTATACAGTGCACACATACGTCGAATATTTAGTTGGATAGCGCTTAGGTCGAAGCGAGGGAGGGTGAATCTTCGTAGATCCTTGGCTGGATTAACCGTAGACAGCTATGGCTTCGGAATCTTAACTTGGGGCCCCCGTAAAGCCGAGATTGAGTGGTGGGAAGGTGGCGAAATAGCGAGTTGGGTGGTAAGGGGTGGAATTGGCTGCGCTTTATCTGTAGTTTACTGACGTTCGAAAGGAGGCCATGCTGAAAGGGTGAAACGTCGTGCGGAGATTACCGTGAAAGGAAGCTGTATTGCTATACATAGGGGTTGAGAAATCGCGTGGGTGGATGGTACTTAATAACGGTATTTAGCATCGCTCGAACTTTAT
>NW_006263796.1:161317-165637 GCF_000469605.1 Apis dorsata | reverse complement strand
CTCTCTCTCTCTCTCTCTCTCTCTCTCTCTCTCTCTCTCTCTCTCTCTCTCTCTGTGATTCTGCGGATTTTCCTTCGTCGACTGCTATGTCATTTCGTCAACCGCGATCCCTTGGTCCTGAAAGATATTGTCGTGTCAGAGGATATCATTTACAAGAGGTATATCTCACCATGAATATCTCCCTTACGAATAGCTTTCTTGTCTCTCCATGCTTGGAATTCTGGCAACAATTTTCATTTTCGTATTACTTTGTTACTGTGTTATACAAGTAATTTCTTTCTCGCGCCATCTTAAAGATAATATTTTATAATAGAAAGATATACGTATATATTTTTATATACTACTAGATTTTTAAAATATCCAATTTAGGTCGTAAAATTAGAATTTAGAATTTTCAGATCTTCGTTTTTAAATCGCTTCAGAATCAGATAGAATCAATTTTTAAATCCTAAATTCTAAGATTTTAATCTAAAGATATTCGTTAGATGGAATGATTTTCAATAGAAATGAAATTTGCACTCTTGTATTCTTCTCTTCGTTTATAAAGGGAAACGTGTAACGATACATAGGGGAATGCTCGACCTGGTATTCGTATATTACAGAAATCAGCGAGGGAATCGATGGCTCGACGATTGACTCGATAAGCCGACGCTTTTGAGGATCGAGCGCGGCAATGGTGCAACACGATGCACATTATGCGATTGAATCAGCACGATAATCTCGATTGAACGTGGCCACTGTCTGCATACGTAGCCGAATATTGCAGTTGCGTTGCATGGTTCCGCAGCGGGTGGTAGGCTCCTCCAATATCGAGCTTACAGCTTCGAGCTAATATAAGCCGATTCCTGTTCTAATGATAGTTTTATTCGCACGTTGTTGTTGGAAAGAATTTGGCCTGATTACTTCTTTCACCAAACACTGGTTTTATCATTCTGAGATAAAAATTCCACTTGTTATATATTTGTAGGTCTCTGGCTAATTTCTATAATTAATTTTGTTTTATTATTATTACACGATTTTATTATATCTTTAATTTGAATTATTTTTCAATTTTTAAATTTCATCGACATGGATCATAGAGCAATTGTTACTTACTAGATCTTGATGGGGAGTAAAAATTGCAAATTGTCTGTAATAGAAAATTACACACACGTTTTTCTATTTTCTTATTTGATTCATTCTTTGCAGCCTATTTAATAATTTAAGAAATTAGAGGATAATGGATCGTTTATAGGATAATCTCAAAAAATCTCTCTTTTCGTTCTTCCATCTTTCCTTTTATCATTTATATATTAATTTGTTTTATCTTCAAAATCCCTCGTTTTAAATCCTGAATTTTTAATCTCCGAAATTGTAATATCCATATAAAAATAAATTAATTTACATAATGACGTACACGTGTTTAATACAATCTCTTATGAATACAATTTTCGAATTAATTCTCCCAATGAAAATATTCTTTTATGACATTAGAAGCTTTTTTCTTCTAAAAAAAAACGTCGTTTAGTAATTAATTAGCATTAATCGAACAATCCAGTATAAAAAATGAGATTAAAAGGAGAAAAATTCAAATTATTCTCGTTTATTTCTTTTTCTTTCTCTCTCTCTCTCAACGTCCCAAGTGTAATTACCCAAAGATCTAACGTAATGATCCAAGTATCTGAGACAAGGAAACCGTGGTGGCTTACTTGGAGAATATGGGTCAGTAAATCGCGTGCGAAATTGCGGTTCCACGACCAATCAACCCTAATCCAGTTCCCGTTCTCGTACACTTGATTCCTTAACTTCAACGTCGATCTTTCAGGCTACGTTTAACCGGCCGTTTTCGTCGCACAGCTTTAATCCTGTGACAGCGATCTACGAGGCGAGGCAGGAAGTAGGAAAATTCGAGACCGTTGCGATACCAGTTGGCACGCGATCAAACAATCCACTGGCTCGTGTCGTGCGCCTCTCTTTTCTGTGTTTTCTGCGTTTTCTTCCGCATCGTTGAGAGTGATGTATTTTCTTCCGCGTCTCCTATTGAAATTCCCGAGAAGAATCGGGTTTGATAACGCGAAACACGTTTCTTCTTTAATTACCTTACTTTTTAATTTATGCCAAGTGTTAATCTTTGCGTCTTTTGTTTCGCTTTGCAGGTAAGGTACCATTCACGGTTGCACGGTTGTATATATTTCACAATGGTACAGCAGTGTTGTAAGTTTTCTTAACAAAATATTTATTTATTAAATTTTGAATTATTATCGTTATTGAAAATTTATCAAAAATTTATCACCTTGCGTGTTAGCATAAAATTAAAAATCTTATCTTCCCTTCCAACAAATTTTCAAATTTAATAGTATCATCCTTATCTGCCATTTTTATTTATATTATTTATTTATTATTATATATTATTATTTATTTATATTTCTTTCGATTTATATCGTAAATATAAAATTTTATCACATAAAGGTATCAATGAAAGGAGAAATTGAATAATCCAAGGTGAAAAGTGTAGCAGGAAATAGGAAGAACGATGTATTTGGGAATCAGTCATCAGAGATTGCATAGGATCGATAAATTTGCATACCACGCGTTACCTTTTAATTTCACGAATCCGGGGGTAGAATAACGAGTGGTGGAGGGTCGTCTCGATTATCGGACCCGTAATTTTCGAGCAATGTTTGCGGAATACAGGAACAAGCGAGCTACGACCCCGCGCCAAAAGTGGGTTAGAGCAATTGTGACGTCACTCTGCGGCAACCTAGTTACCTCGTCCACCTCCTCCTCTTTTACGCGGTATCATCGAGGCTACCTATAGCCAACACTGCGGTAAAATAACGAGTTATCATGTCAACTATCGTTCAAGAGTCGAGATTCTTTCATCGAACCTCGTATGCGTTGTTGGCGTTGTGCGAGAGCCAAATTCGTCGAAATTGTTATCTTTATTGGCTATTTTGTCCTCAGCATTATGAATCAATAGTTTTGTCAGTGTAAATTTTTGGACTTTGATTTTGAATTGTGGATTTGATAAAATTTGATAAGTTTGAGTTACTTTCTTCTTGATGAGTTGACAATCTATTTTTGAAATATTGAATTAAGAAATCTTCAGGAGATATTGATTATACACAGCTTGTTTTCTGGATAATAGAAACGCAAAACGATTTCATTTCCCTTTTTTCAATTGTTCGATATATCTATGTACACTGGTGGTTAATAAAATTTTATTTGTTATTCAACTTCGATTCTTTATTCTCAATCGATTTCTTCCTTTTCTTTCATTAACTTCTTTTTTCTTAGATAGACTCTTAATATCTATTTACTCAAAAATTAAATAATTTAATTCATTATCTTATAAGATATCCGACAAGAAGAAAAATGATTGTTTTATTAAATAAAAAAATCCATTTTCTTTCTCATCTTCTTTTTTCAATTTGCAATTTTTGCACCTCTGTAAACCATCATTAAAAAAAAGTTACAAGAAGATATAAGAAATTTGATTGATCATCCTTATGGCGAGTCTGCGATCCAATTCTCTCGCAATTGGATCGAGCATAGCGGTATTCCGTGTTCCTAATGTTCCAAAACCGGTTCTGTTGATGCGAAAACACTGCAATCTTCTTCGTGATATAACGATATTGTATAATTGTTGCCATTATGGAACTGGATATTCGGGTTATTCCGTAAATCACTGGACTAACCGCAAACATGAGCTGTTGGTGGGTTAGGTCAGTGAAGCGGGTTAACTACCACCTATCACAGTATTCAAGATGTGATAAATTCGTGCTGTGCTAGTAGTAATCTTGTGTCTAAAATTAGGGTGAGTTAGGAAATGTCCGTAATAGTAATGCACGTTATGTTGCCAGATACAAGCAATTTTCTTCGGTACTGTATATAAAGTGAACGTACAGAATGGCATAGAAACTTCCACTAGAAAGTAATAACGATTTTTCTTCTTATATGTAGATTTTTTTTAGACACCCTTTTAATATTTCAACGTGTCACATAAACGAACACAAATAGTGGTCCAGTTGTATAACATAATTTGATTCAAATTGAGTGCAAAATAACGTTTATACAAAAAATAGAATGTAACAATAATTAAATTTCGAAAATGTAATACAATAAACTTGAATTTTGAAAAGTAAATACGATTTTACAATAAATTAATTTAAACTAAAGTGAAAGTTATTTAATATATTTAATATATTCTCTAATTGAATTTCCATTAATTATATATGTGTATGCCAACAAATAATTAATGTAAAATTTCATTTGCACGTTAAAAAGCATTAAGCAAATAATTACAAAAATAATTTATGTATAATTTTACGTAACGTGTTA
>NW_006263796.1:160254-161071 GCF_000469605.1 Apis dorsata | reverse complement strand
TAAAAAAAAAAAAAAAAAAAGAATTAATAATGAGAGAATGGAACAAGTTTAATTTTCAGGCAAATTCAATGTAATATCTGTAGAAGAAATTCTTATGGAATAGTAATTGGATCATTAGAAATGCTTGTCACCGCATCAAGCAATCTTCTCTATAATAATCCGTAAACCTCGCGCTGGCCTTTCCTTCCAGACTAGACAGGAATCTCATTTTCCACACAAATGAAACTGGGTTAACTACAGCTGCCACGAAGCGTGACCTGTTTTCCGATTACATTTTCAAGTCATTACGTTTCCTATCCGTTCGTCGTTAACATATTCCGTTTAATTGTAGATTTTATTGGCCTTGCTATCTAATCTTCACAAAGTATAATTTGTCTCATTGACAATCTGCTTAATTAGTATTCTTAATTCTGTTTGCATGAGAATTGGATTTTAGATTGCTATTCGTTTGAATGAAACTAAATACTCCAGTCATGTTATTTCCTTTTTCGTATTTTAAATCCAATTTACATTGAAGAAATTTTTAAATGCATCAATCAATTTCTAATACATCAGTATCAGTAAACGATATTTTTCCAAAAGTAAATATATTTATCGCGTAATTTATCATAAAATTCGATTAAACTCTATTAAAATTAAGAAAAATTTAAACCGTTATAACTCGGAAGATAATGCTTTTAGATCAATGGATAAAAGACTATTAGAAGCATGAAACTTTTCCCTTTAAAACGCTTTTTTATTTATTCCGATACAACTTCCGGTTTCCGAGTTATCCTCGTGTAAAGGGAAGGTAATTTACAGCGGTTTACCTTAACCT
>NW_006263796.1:160026-160201 GCF_000469605.1 Apis dorsata | reverse complement strand
CGATTAAATCCTATTAAAATTAGGAAAACTTTGAACTGCTATAACTCCGAAGATATTCACTTCCGGTCAATGAATGAACGATCGTTAGAAGCGCAGAACATTACTCTTTAAAATGCTTTTTCATTTATCCCGATACGACTTCCGGTTTTCGAGATATCGTCGTGTGAAGGAAAAG
>NW_006263796.1:140850-160019 GCF_000469605.1 Apis dorsata | reverse complement strand
GTAATTTTTGATCGTTTATTATCTCCGTCCTTGTCGCTTACTCGGATCTCTCGCTCGCACCTCGCCTCACTGACCTACCCCAAAGTCCAGACAAGCGACAGACGCGATTCCTGAAAAACGCATTTTCAGGAAAAATATATAGGTCACTAGATGGCGCCACCATTCACTATCTCTAAGCGTTATGGATACTTTGAATCTTCATATCTCGGCAACCGATTGAGATATCGAGATAATTCAAAAAGTGGCTTCCACGGTATGCTTTTCTCTATTTTCTGAATAAGTTTTGATGACAAAATTTTTAATTTACTCTTCTATATTACTTTTTTACAAGAAAAGTCAAACTCGCGAATGGAATGATCTGAAAAAAGATTTGAATACATTAGTAAGTGGTCAAAATAAGTTAAAAAGCACGTTTCGAAATAATAAAAAAATTAGCCATATACGTAACACATATAAAAGACATAGATACAGGGGAGATCTACGAATTAAGATAACCAAGAGCAGCGTGTACTCGCTCGCGCGATTTTGAGAACTCGAGGATCGTTGATTCCTCTTTCGACAAACGGTGGCGGATCTACGAAATTGCGGACATTGTCTGGCCGCTTAAGCCCATCGAGATTGCTTCCTGTTTCCCTCGCGACACGTACTTATTTCGAAGGAAGAACGACCGCGCGATAACTGCGCTGTCGCGATGGGTCGATTCTAAAAGAGGCGAAATGGAGGAAACAGCCCACGGTTGGCGTTTGAGAGAAGCGATGTATCTCTCGGAGGATAGTAGGCAAGGATAGACGTGATCCAGAAGAGGAAGATGGCCGAGAGAGCCGTCTGCAAATGGCATGGATTAGGTAGCTTTCCCCTTGGAGAATCCGCGCTTTCTTCCCTGGGACCTGCGAAGAATGCCTTTTCGCCGTATTACGTTCGTTTCTGCAATATGGAGCAAGCTTTCTCCCGTGTGTATCTTCGTTCTTCTCTCTTGATGCGAGGCGTCAGACCATTGTCTTTTGCATTGTCACGTGCATTTACGTTGTTACATCATGCACACCTGTTCGATACATTTGGCCGAAATGGATATGACGTCCTGTGTCGTGTGTTACTTTCTCTCTCTCTAATTGGGGACAATGTATTGGAGAAGAATTTTGGCACTTTCTTAAAACAGATATGATACTGGGCCAAGTCAAATCGATTCGTTTTAGATATTTCGTCTTTATAAATACGCTTTCAATTTAGATAATCAAACATTTACTTAGAATTGTCTTAAAGATCGAAATTTTTCGATCCAAAAATATAAATTACTAAATCTAAAATGTAAACGCGTATAATAAATAAAATAAATAACAATAAAACGTAAAACATTCGAAAAATTCACAAAAAATCAATTATCAATTATCCCGGAGCCAAACTCACACTTTTAATATTCGATAATACACTTTGATCTCGGCCATATCATAAACAATACCTTTCAAAAGCAAGTATCCCCCTCCCCGGTTAAACCTCTCGGACACATTCGATTCAAACCGTTGAATCAAGTTTCCACTCGGAGCAACGGTTATCGGTTTCACCCCCGTGTTTCTTTCGAGGAGAACGGTTCGAAAGGCTTTTCGAGAACTTGGGGATAAAATGTATTCGCGACAGGCAATTTTGGCCACGTCCACCATTCGACTGGACGTGGCCGAAGCTATGGTTATTCCGTGCGGGCGAATTGTTGGGAGCAGCTCGATTTCCATTCGTGGCAAATCGGCCGGAAGGTTGCGAGGGTTAAATTAGCCGCGCGGAATGAAGCAGAACGGAAACCCAGGAATTCGGCCTCCCCTCGGCCCGTCGCTTTGGAATATCAATCGAGTCTATCCAGATGAAACCGCGCAACAGAGACAGCAAGTGGGAAGTATTCGTCCACAAGTTATCGTCACCATTGTCACTTTCAGATTTTTCGATAAACATGTTTCTTCCTTTGATTATCTATTCTCCAATGTGTTCAAAGTATAATTTTTTCCCGGATCTGTTCTTTCGCGAGTGAAATGTTAAATTATTTATAATCACGAATGACAATAAGAAAAATAAAGGGAAAATTTATCGAGATTTGTATTACTGTTTGATTACTCGATGTAATGTCTGCTTATCACGGTAGTTATAAAGTTACGTTTTATCAATAAATTTTTCGCGAAGAACGTGATAATTGATCATTATGCGAAATAGTAAGTCAGGAGGATAATTAAAGTGAAGGTATAAATACTCTATTCCTTTTCAATCCGAATTTTATTCCCGTTATTTTCCAATAACTCTGAACAGAAATAAAGGGACTTTATTTAATATCGTGAAAAGAATTTCGTGCATATTGTTTATAATAAATAAATAAAAATATCGATTGATATTGCGAGCGTGACTCGACACACGAGTAAATAAAACTTCTTGGATAAAGAGTTGGATTATTTCTTATGCTTATCCATGGATTCTCGATTACGAGAAGAAACGCTGAAGAGATAAAGGAATAGAAAAGTGGAGGCTAAGGGGACAGGCTGTTGAGGAAAACGGATGTGGAAGGGATTGGTTGGTTTGGTAGCCGGGTTTCTGGTAATTTCCCGAGGGTGAAGGCGGAGAAACGTGCCGGTTTCCTCGTTCCTTTCGTCCTCGTGAGCCAACGCCGTGGACGAAGCCGCTAATCTCTCGAGTTGTACCTCGAGAAATCCAGATACGAGAAATGGAAAGCCCTCGCACAATGGAAAATTGGTCTATGACAACGATCGTCGTTGCAACGACGAAAATTCTTCTGTTCAAATTCTGCGCCATTCAGAGTCTTTTCGTTCTATCTTTGATCGTGCTTGAAACGATCGCTGGTTATAAAACTGTGAACGCTTCGTGTAAATGGAAAAGATGTAAAATGGAAATAGAAATCTTTTTCTGATTTTTGCTACTTTCGAATCTTTACTTCCCCTATCCTTTCTTATTTCGTAACGAGAAATTTTCGTTCCTCTGTACACATAAATATAAAATGTAAAATATCTTAATACTCGTTCGAAATGAAAAAGAATCTCTTTATCGC
Organism: Apis dorsata; assembly: GCF_000469605.1. Taxonomy (NCBI): domain Eukaryota; kingdom Metazoa; phylum Arthropoda; class Insecta; order Hymenoptera; family Apidae; genus Apis; species Apis dorsata. The sequence continues at coordinate 156,982 of NW_006263796.1, read as the reverse complement.
ATAAAATGATATTCTACCTACGAACCTCCATTTTGTTCCTTCGAATAAAGACATCGTGGATACAATTTTGTCCTCCCCTCTCAGATAGATTTCTCTTTGCTTATCGATAACGGTGGATCACATTTACCCAAGGATCTGAAGGATGATGGCTTAGGACGGCTATAATCGTCATCCTCGTGACGTTTCAGGGGGCAACACAGAAGCGATAAATAACAGGGTCCGATCCACCTATCCTAGAGATCACGATACCGCTCGAAAACGTCAACGACACGTGAACCCCATCGAAATCCAGATGAAAGCTCTTGGCCGAACGCCTCCCACGCTTCGCCTTTATTTATGACAGATTTACAAAATTGGAAAAACTCCTCGCCCCTCTGCGACCCCGCCCGCCACTTCCTATTCCTGCGGCGGGAATCCGATCGACCCGTCCATTCTTCCTCCGTACGAAATTCAAATTTATGTGGCTACGCTCTCTCGAGGGACGTTTTTATTGCCCCGACGTCCGTTCCGGCCACCGTCGAATTCCAGCAAATTAAGACACAATGCGGAAATCTGTTGGCGCAGCAAATTGCGCTCGCCATAGCGAAACGATATTCGGTTTGCTCTTGTAAACGTTCGTTACGAGACCAGACGAGTTTCTTCCGTTTAAAAATCATCTATATCTATGGTTTTCAATGGTTTTACATAAAGTGAATTTTGAAATTTATGCAAATCTTTTTGTCATCCTCTTCATAGGTTAAGAAATATTTTTCGTGGCTTCGTTTGTTATCCTCCATTTATCAGAACCTGGAATCTTGGCATCTAAAATTACAATCATATTAAAATAACTACACTAGGATAATCTTGGAAGTATCAAATCTTATCAATTCTTCTTAACACTTTTCTTGTCATTCATAATTTTACAATAATTTCTAAGAGATATCGACGATCAGTTCTTCCATTAATTCTTCATCAACGTATTATGTATACTGCATCGATATTAAAAAGGAAGGCAATAACGTCATTAGCATGGGAAAAAAAGGCGGTCTCTCCTCCTCTGGCAGAAGATTTTCCCTGTTAATATCTCGAAAGTCGTACACTCGAGGTGATAACGATTTTCGAGGAAGCATCGAGGAAGGAAGAGAAAGAGAGAGAGAGAGAGAGAAGAAAGTCTCAAAGAGGGAAGCAAAACGAAGTGCAAAACCATGCAAAAGAGGCAGGTTGGGGTGGAACGAGGTTGTAAGAAGGAATAAGGAAAGGAGGAAGGTGAGTATCGACAGGTATCCTCTTGGCAAATTACTCGTCGCGGTGAGATCGTCGTCAAAAGAACGGAAGACAATCTGAAGCCGTTTGTCGACACCCCTTCCTATTAGATAAGGCTATCGCAGCGCCACCTATATCCACGTAGATACTAATTTGCTTTTCCCTTCTGGGCCATCCACTTGCATTAAAGTTCAATCGTTCCTTGAACGACGGCTAATAATCCTTGCAAGCGATTCGATTTCTCCTTCCCTTTTTGTCTCTCCTCTCCCCGTTTCCTCCCTCCGGATTTATTTCGCGGCCTCTATCGACGGCAACGTGAAATACAAGGTGAATCCAGCGGTTTTCCAACCGAAATTGAATCTTGCCGAACTTCGACGGAGTGTTTTAAGTAGCGATATTACCTATAGATACTTGTATAATTATATCGAATACATGCGTGTATGTATTATACAGTCAATTATTTAAAAATTATACTTTTATCAGTCTATAATATTTACTTGTTTTGAATAAATTGAGTTTGTTGTTAAAGAGTTAAATAAATCTTAAATTATTAAAAAAAATTATTAACTATATTATTATATATTTACATTTATATATGTTGGCAGTAATAGATCTCTTAATAATTTCTCGATGATAATTTAACTTATTTACCGCTTTTAAAAAAGGTTATCTGAAAGGATTATTTCATTATCAATCGATCCTCGTCTTCACTCCCCCGTCTCTTTTAACCGATCTGAGAGATGCCTTAATCTCTCTTTCGCAGACAACGGCCGTTATGTTTCACGGCCGTACTCCATTCTCCGCCAGTGGCTTATCCTTTCTGATAATTAACGTGGCGCCCGATACTATTTATATGTGATAGGGGAAACTCTAGGCTCACGCGTACGGCTTAGCCCGTTACCCTGCTACACCAGGCTGCATACCGTGGTGTAATTTCGTCGGGCGGCCGCTCGTGTGCTTCCAATTACCGCGAAATCGTATTAATCCCCGCGAAAATCCCGTGTCGAGGTGATAAACGCGCTCCAACGCGGTTGCACCGGGATTACGCGGCCGTGCCACCTGCGGCGAAGATATCCAGTTTACACGGGACAGGCATCTTTGAGAAAAAGGTTTCATTATTAAAAGGTGAAAGGTGAATGTAAAGGATCTCAGAGTTGGAGTAAGGAAATTTTTCATTTTCGCGATATTTACGAACTGATGGGTAAGGTAGAGAAATTATATCGTGTATTAGATCTGACATTTTTATTTTTTTTTTCTTTTTTAGATTTAGAAATATCGTGTGAAATGAAATTTTCCTTTCTGTGGAAAAATATTCTCACGCAATAACGTATATTTTGATTAAAGCTAGGAGGTATAGATTATGGGCTTGATGAAGTTATAAATTTATTTGCAAATTCTTTTTTAAGTTTCTTGTTCGATTCAGTTGGATCAAACGGTCAAAGTTTGATTATGAAATAATTAAGAAACTGATAAATATCTATCTTGGAGTTTATCTTTAAGTCCTACATTCTGAATGTAGTACATAACTTAAAATGACACGGCGAAAATCGTTTGGCTCGAGAACAGAGAATACTCGAAGTTGGGGAATGAACATAAGAAGTTGGCAACTTCCCTGGAAAATCGACTCTACAGGTGGTTATAACCAGAGGACCGTTTGGATGTTCCTTGGAATTTGTGGTCACTACCACTGCTCGATTGATTTAGACTCATAATTCTTTTTTTCATTAAAAGTATTTTATCCGCAAAGTGTGTACTTTCAACTGTTTCGACAAATTAAAATTTTTAAAACGGTATCCATATTTCTTAATTCTCGTATTACACGCAATTCCCAAATATCTTTTTCTCTTGAAAAACGTTGTATCTTCTCATTAAACGAATGCATTCTCTAAGTTCTTATTTTCATTCCCTAATTCTCTGTTCTCGAGCCAAACCATTTTCGCACTACATTCAGAATGTAGGGCTTAAAAATAAACTATTTCTCCTAAGACAAATATTTATCAATTTCTTAATTATTTCATAATTAAAATAATACTTTGGCTGTTTGATCCAATTGAATTTGTCGCAATAATTTATGTTACCGGATTATATAAATTCTTTTGAAAAGAATTTAGCAAATAATCTTTTCACGTATTCAATTCCATTCATACATCAACGGAATGAGCGAAATATCGGTGATAAAATTTAGCCGGAAAATAAATTTCTTAAACGCGTGTCGAAATACGTGGAAATTCGGCGGCGATGTCAAGCGCGCACGATTGAATTTCAACGCGAAGAGAGGTTTAATACTTGTATTTCGCGTGGATTCCGGATCGTTTCAATGTTTTATCCGGTCGTTTAGCTGCATCGATTCGCGGGACAAGTCGGTGGTATTAATCGAACGATTCGTAATCAAACAACGGTCACACAGCGTTCTGCCTACGACCGTTAACAATTCACTCGATTAACAGTTCATTTAGAAACCGCGTATCGATCATGCAAGCGAGCCCTTTTAATATTTTCCCCCATCGCTATTGTTGGTTGGACGAAACGGGTGAGAAATAATTTCACCCGAAAATGAAAAATATCCGGTTTCTGATCCGCGTTAAATGCTCGAGTGTACTTTTGGGAAACGGTCAGATCAATTTTTCTGAATTTACGCCTATCTCGTCCATCTATCTCGGTCCGTTCTTCTCAGATTTAATCTTGTAAAAGCGACTCACCGTGGATGAAACCGATTTATCATCGTTGTGTATGCGTTATTTGTGTCGTTCAATCAGATTCTTTGTAAACAGTATAAATATATTTATCACGGTTGGTGGTTAATGTTGCGATTTAAAATACCTGGGGATGGGAGAGTGTAATTGAATGGAATTACAAGAAATGGTAAATTTATCGTTCGTCAAAATTTCGTTTCCCTCTGGTCCGATGGTGAAGATAATATTTGTATTTATTCGCTTTGTTTACGTTATTTACCCTCGTTAGTGGTAATAACGCAATTGGAAGGAACTCGATATATCGAGTCACGTATTTCCTGTTCTTTAAAATATGAAACACGAGAAATATTTAATATATCGTGCAATATTCTTGCCTTTCCTTATTTTCCACAATTTTTAAATAGGAAGATAATACGTATTTTGACTTTGTATTATTATTTAAAAAAAAGAAAAATCCCTAATTCTATAATCAATATACTTTTTTTAAAAACTTATTTTTTATTCAGAAAAAGAAACGATAATATCAAGAATAGAAACGTACGTACAGTTGCTTTCAAACTGATAAACATACAACAACGAAGCTCGAAGAGAAAATGGAAGCAATGGGACGTGGGGTAGGGGTGGGCTGTTTTCTCTGGTTAGGTTTTAGGTCTGGACGTAACAAATGGCAGCTGGTCGAGGGATCGAAAGGTAATAATCGTAAGACGTCACGGGAGAAAATAGTTGGTTAATGGTAAAAGTTGGGATCGGTTTGTTTTCCGGGGAGAAAAACAAACGTGGCTGGAACTGCAACTCGCATAGCCGAGAACTGGAGAAGAGATATTGGCGAGATGTTGCGTTGCATGCAGTATGGTAACGGGTTTTCGATATCCCACTTACGTGTAGTTACGTGTGATCGAAGACTGAAATGCAACCGTTACATCTCTCGATGGGATCTCCAAGGAACACGGCCCGATTTACCTCATTTCTTAGTAACGACGATGGTAAAATGCATGTGCGGAGAGTGTTGCTCGTGCCAGAGATTAGAAGAGATTATCTTTATATTTCTAGCACATGATATTCTAATATTAATTTTAAAATTTATATCTCAGATTTTATCATGCACTTCGAATGATAGAATTTTATAACACATTCGAAGTATTCGCAAATATTGATATGTAGAAATAAAGATAATACCAATAGTGATTACTTACTCTTATTTCGAATATATTATAGAATCTAAGATGTTATATATTAAATGCAGAGTCTAGAATCTAAGCTCCTTATTAAATTAACAGGACTCGACAATTCAACTACTTATATTCCTATTAATTACACATTCGCAAATATTGATATGTGGAAATAAAGATAATACCAATAGTGATTACTAACTTTTACTATTTCGAATGTATTATAGAATCTAAGATATTATAGAAATGCAGAATCTACGATCTAAGCTCCTTATTAAATTAACAGCACTCGATTGTTCAGCTACTTATATTCCTATTAATTTCAAATTAAATTCCAACTGTGAATTGTTAAATTAGATAATTACCTCAAAGAAGAAGAAGAAGAAGAAAGATTATTCTCTACAGAAGCGTTTCATCATCAAGATTAAAGAGCAACTCAATGTCCTCAAGCATTCCACAAGCCTCGTATCAACGTTATCCAACGAGCCGCCGGATAATCAATTTCTCGACCTCGATGCTTGATCAAGGGAAGCGTGTAAAGGAAGGAAGAAAGGAAGGGGCGCCGTTTACCAACCGTGTTCGTGCACCGGATGATTGCAATGAAGTTTCGCCGCACTTGCAACTCACTCGGCGATAACGCTTCAGAGTCCATCCTCACGGGTTACAGTGGCAAGTAAACGCGGCTTTAGCAAGATCCATTTGTTCCCTCCGTGTCGTCGTTCCTCGCCATTGCACCCCTCCCCTATTCCAACGTCCAACGTTATCGCGAACGAATTCCTAACCTGCTCTTCCTCTCGAGCCTCGCTCTGCCTACGTCGGCTGCCCGTAAGTGCAGCTGCAATATTGCCGTGAAACACGCCGCCCTCCCTCCCGTTTTTGCGGTTTCGCGCTCGTCCAATGAACTAACCTCGCCTCCTACTAGCTTCTTCTCGAACAAACGCGCGAGCGGTGATCAATCTTTTTGAGAAACGGCCGCTCTTTTTTTCTCTCTCTTCTTTCAAAGGGAAAGTTTGTTTCTGATAGCTTACCTAAGAAGACTTGGTCCGATCGACAGAGTGGAATTAAGCTACGTCACCTTAGCAGAACAACTTATTCCCTTCTTTTTTATTTTCTTCCCGATATATGTATTCTTCGTAGCCGTTTTCGTGAACCAGGCGTCTTAAAAATTAATTAAAAGTGTTAATTAATCCAAAAAGGAATGAAGTATAAATTACCTTTATCACTCACAACGATACTATTCAAATCAATCCAATATAAAAACTCGAAAATAGATTACCAGAGCGAGGGTGTGCTGCATATTTGAAGGAGAAACCTCTTGAAGTCGGAGGGATATCGAAGGGTATACATCCCCCCGCTTAAATAATTTATCAGAGCGAGCGAGGCGAGTGGTAGTGGTTATCGTTACACGCGTATCGACTGAAGATGAACGGTGCAATAATAATATCTTGGAAACGGTGAGACGTGCCAGTCATATCGCGCGCGTTTCACGGTCGATCGATTCCCTGAATTTAACCCGCGAGGAGGAACGAGCATGAATAGGGAACGACATGAAAGCAAAGTGGGCGGAGAATTATCGGGCAAACCGAAGATTTCCTCCGATAGTGTTCCCTACCTAGTGAACTTTCCTCTCGTTCTTCAACTTCCAATTAATTAGGAGGTTAATTAAGGCGAATCAAAGCGAGCGTAACCGCCGCTCTCATTATGCCTGGCAAAGCGTGCTCGTAGGTGTTCAAAGGGGATCGAAACGAAAAATTTTCCATTGTGAAAAAAAAAGAGGAGAGGAGGGGGGGAGAGGAAAAATGGAAAGTTACTTTTTCATGGAAATTAATTGCTCAAAGCAACTGGTTATGAACCGGGAATATCTTCGTCGAACGATTCTGGTAATCTTTCCTCCTGAAAGAAAGAAAAAAAAAAAAAGAAATGTTCCAACTTTGACGTGGCGCGAATTTTAATCGCCGCCATTACTACGCTGGATTTTAAAGAGGAATTTAATCGAGGTTGTTATCTGAGAAAAAAAATACGTTCTTTTTTCGGGGAATTTAGGGAATGTTTTAATGGAGAATTTTTTCGTTGATAAAAGGGGGACCAGTCGGGATTGTTATCCCGATTATTATTGTGGATAGAAGATAGATTTGGTGTGAGATATTCAAGTCCTTCGTTAATCGAAAATAATTAATGGAGATTCGTTATTTTCAATCAGTTTTAAATTCTACATCAGGATCTTGGATATCCGGCTGGTTATTTTTAGAGGGATCACTTTCAATCGAAATCTTAATTTTGAAAAAGTATTACCAAACTTTTCAAAAATATATTTCCTTCAAATTAAAATTAATAATTTTAACTCGAAAGATGATACAAATATCGCTCGATTTGGTGAAGATCAATTGGCAAACTTATTCCTGGAATAATCCTAACTTCTTTTAAAAAATTTCCTTTAAAAAATGAAAGACGATAAATATTTGAGACGGAAGAAAGGAAAGAATGATCAAGGGGGGAGAATAAAAATCGAAATGTCTGAAAATATGTTTCCATGTTAGATTAAACTTAATCCGTCGTGATCTGTCACGAAGAAAAATCCTCTTCAAACACTCTATTTTCAAACACTCGAAACTTTTCACGTCCCAATCTTTTTACCATCCATTTGAAAAATAGACGACCCAATTTCTAGGATCGGGGGATGCAATGACAGAGCGCAGAGATTTAATTATGCACCCACTGCGAAATACAGAGGAGGATGATTCGCGTTGGGACCAAATCCCACTTCTGCGAATGCTTCCAGCTTCCCATTGTCATTATCTTTCCGTTTGATCGTCGGACGATTAAACATTTCGTTCGCCTAATCCGCTTACCACACTAGCGTGACAGTGTGTAATTGCATCGGCTCGTATACGAATCTCTCTGCTATTCACACATACACGGCCTCTTGCTTTGCATGGCTGCGCCTCTCTTTGTCTTGATTTGCGATGACATGTTTCGGACGAGTACGTGCTTCAAAGCTTCCATTTTTTTTTTTCCTTTTCCTTTTTTTCTTTTTTTTCTTCCAAAGAATAACGCGCAAACAACCGGGATAATCAGGTACAGATCAACTTGGATCAATGATTTTAATAATTTCGTTGATTATTTAGAGAAAGACTTTTATCCGTACAATAACGGAAATGTATCGGAAATCAGAAAGAAAATTAATGTTTAATTATTTCAAGGAATATTTAATCAAATATTTCGATTAATTTTGTAAACGGAGAAAGTGTAAAATATTGAATACATATTACAATACATATTTCATATAATTTAAATACTAAATTTAAATAAGGTTTAAATATACTCAATTTTATTTATTAGTTTCTTTTCTAAAAGATATTTTTATCTTTAAATTTATTATCAATTTATAAATTCGTTTCGTGAAATCTCTATTTATTTTACAATCTATTAATTTCTTCGCGTCCTATTAAAAAATCCTATTCATGCAGCATATAAGATACCCCTCACCGACAAATTTCGTCTTTTAATGAAGCCTCTTGGAACTTTCAATGGTACGATAAACTTGCTCGTTATGCAAGGAATCTCATCGTACGTGGAACTTAAACCCGAAAATGCCACTCGCATACGTGTACAACCTCATAACACTCCTTAATTCGTGATTTATGAACAGAGATGAGCCAACTAGCAAAGTACCCTTCTTGTCTTCCCAACGATTAAGAGGAAATGTCAAAGAGTAGAGCGTACTTTAGGTCGCAGCCACTTTGGAACTCTCAGACACTTCGGTGATCTAACTTTTCCCTTTTCGCCTTCCTGTTCTGGATATCTATCTCCCTCTCTTTGTCACTCTTCCCTAACCCCGCCTCCCTTCCTCCTAACTTTTTACTAAACTAACTCCTTACTTTGGATAAGTACACGTTTGGTACGCTGGTGTCGGTCAACGCTATCGAGATAATTGTGGGGGGACAATTATTCTTTTGAAGTGTAAACGAAAACGTTGACGAGATAATAGAATAGTTTAAAATTGTGGAGATCGAGGGAAAAATAAGAATTTCTGAGAGAGGAACAAAGGATCATTTGTTACACCGATAAAATTTATTATTTATTTTACTTAAATATCAAGAATAATACATATTATATTATTATATTATTTATTAATATCGTTATATAAAAAGGTATAATAATTTTATGTAATAGAATTAAGAAGATATACAGCGCAAAGTGTGAATATGAATTGATATTGCGCGACGGGGGAAGATTTTCAATAAAGGAAAGAAAACAGGAAATAAGAGGGGAGGCAGAAGTTATTGTCAAGTATATTGCGCGTGTTTGCAGCGATGCTAAACGAATACCGAGAACTGATAATCTCATCGGGCATTCCCACCACTCTCGTAAACAAATGCCACGTAAACCAGTGCCTAAATTTAATTTCGTTTCGGCGAGAGGGAAAATCAATTGAACGCCCACGTGGATTCTAAATGCACACCGTTCTCTATGTAAATTAACCAGCCGGCAGTTTGTTCGGTTCGCGCAAATTGAGCACGGTTACTGTTAACCTTTTTTCCATCCCTTTTTTTCCCGCCCTTCCCTCTGTGTCTATAGGAATGATTGCTCGGTGAATTATTCGCTCTCATGATCACTTTTAAACGGTGACAGAATGATTAAACTATGAACGAAAATCTTTTCCCTTTGTGTGCGATTAACAAATAGCAATTTGCAGGGAAAATTTTGTTTCGAAACATTTTTATTTGGGATTAAATTTATTCGTGTTAAATTGAATTGATCAGCCAATAGATTATTTCTTTTTAAAATTTTGATTTGTAAGAGAGAATCAGAAAATTAATACTGTTTTAGGATTTTTTGTGAAAAATATTCTTTAAATAATGTTTATTCGAAATCAATATATAATATAATATATACGAATCAGTTTATGTGAATTTTTATGATAAATTTTTATTTTTAATTTAATAATTAATTCAATTATTATATCATTTTTCAGAAAGAAATTGAATTAACTTCTAAGGATAATCTTAGAATAAGATCTCTCAAATGAGTTTAAAGTACGAAATTCAACTACTTTGCTCGTTTCAAACTAATAAATAGCATAACAATTTAGTTGGCTAATTTGATTTGATGAAAGCCTAGTTTGCATGTAAATTAATATTAAGTTTCTAACTAACGTCAACACGTTTAGTATTTGTTATACTAGAAATAATATTGATAAAATCTCGAGAAAAATTGATTCTTTCTAAAATAACATAATCAGTTGAATACGTGAAAGTAACATAGATTATAGAAAATCAATTTGTCCTATATGACGAATAAATCTTCTATCATAGCACAGTAATACCAAAGCCAAACATCTTGAAGTTGTTTCAAAAAGTTGTCTTCTAGGGATCTTGTGTGTGTTACACTTAAAGTAGAACTTCTCCACTGAAGCTTATCGTGGTAAAAATTGTATTATAGCAAGTCTTGACAAAATTCGAAGATAAAATTTTAAAGTTAAATCATTTTGCAGAAAGTTAATCGAAAAAGCGAATTATAAATTTTGTGAGAGGAATGCGTAATATTAATAATCCTTCGTGATTAATTGAATTTAATAATTAGTAACAGTTAGTTAACAGAAGTTATTTAACAGAATATGATATTATCTACATTATAATTAAGTAACGTTCAATTTTCAAATACGAATACACGATCAAAATTTAATCATCATTTTAATCATAATAATAATCTTATACGCATTACTCTATCAACTATTTTTAATGAAATAAATGTAAATATTTTTATCATATATATTTTATTAAAAAATTCCTTTCCTCCACTATTAAATTCCCAAACACTACACTCATTTCCTATTCAAAAAAATCTTTCGCAAGTTAAAAGAAATAATAATCAAAAGATACAACCCTTAACCTATAAACAAGACTTCTTATTTCCCATCCCAGTTCACTTTTATCCAGTCCCTAAAACTATCACCGATACAGCGTCCAGTATACGAGCAAAATGTCCTCCAATGCGTTTCCAATACGCGTTAGGATAAACCCTCCCTGCGTTAGATCTCGAATATTCAATCGCGCGTTGATATCCGCGTTCCAATGGAAAACTGTACACCTCGAAACAAGTTTATTCTAAACGAATACTGAACAACCTTTCCCCTCTTCTCCCTTCTCTTCCGGTGGATTTGATTTTTATAAAGAAGGAGAGAGGGAGTTCGGTTGGTTAGCGATGGCAGGTGAAGGAAAAATGGCGCGAGGGTTGCGGAGGTGTGCAGAAACGTAATACAACTGATATGATTGGGAATGGAAGGAAAGGGAGGTCAGATTGGAAAGTAACCAAGGAAGGACCGAAAGGAATCGAACAACGTTGGGGGAAAAATGAAAAGAAACGTGAAAAGGGTGAAATAAAACGAGGAGAGGGGGGGGGGAGGGTATAGACTGGCAAATTGAAGCTCGCGTAAGTGGAAAGCCAATTTGGAGTTTCTTGTTGCGAAAATAAGATCACGGGAAATTATTGGGTATCGTAATGGGCGAAGCACGCGTTTCCGCCTCGGTTAATGCTCGTTCGAACTACTAGCTAGAAGTGGTATATCGGGGAAATGAAATAAACATCGCTCGATAGTTGTTGCGTTGTGTTCCAATGGATTCTGACACACAAGTTCTCGGTTTATCTTTTCAATCTCTGGCGAATTTCAGTTTTGGGAATTTGGTTTTTGATCGAGAGAATCGAGTTGGACTTGGAATTCGAAAATTATATATTCTTTTGTACAATATATACAAAAGATTTTTAATAACTAATCTCCTGGTTGTGTTTTTTTCTTTTTAAAGTTAAATGAAAGTCATTTCAATTTTCGACTATATTTCCAGAATAATTAAATCACGTAGTAATTCTATTTGTTCGAATCTACAAGGAACAAATATTTCATAAATTTAGAATTCCTATAATATAGGGGTTCGCTAATTTTGCCCATGATTCCTTATTCAAATAATAGAGATATTAAATAAGACTGTAATCTTGAAATTTCATTCTGAATATGATGTAATTTACCTCCTACTAATGATATTCATATAATAACGAATATATTATATAAAAGTAACTAAGAATAATTAAGAGATTTGTATATTTACCAACGTATATTCCCACCAACATTAATCACATTTTCTTCCAGTCTTAACGTTGAAAGAAAAATGAAATTACGGATAGAGAGAAAGAGTGAACGGACTCAACCAAAGGAAAAGATGCTTTTTCCATAGGATCCATGTACGTCGGTTGAATACGTGGAGGAGGATACAGAGAGGGTTGCAGCCTGTTTATATCGCGTTTCAAAGAGCTGCCAGACGGGATCGTCCATCTTTCTGCGTGTGTACTACAGTGTCCAGCGAATCAAGCAACAGTGGAAAAATGTGTAATAGTCCGACCGACTGGTTTTCTTTGAAATTCGCTACTGGCGCAGAGTTCTACTCGCCCACTGACGGCTACTATCGCTATCGGCAAAGCAACAGCTCAACTGCGCTTGTTTCCTTCGTGAAAGCGACAATCGTAGAAATATATAGCACCAGAGACGCCAAGCTTCTTTTGAGAATTCTCACTCGACAACGAATATTGCACGATTTGTACAATTTGTAATTTTCTTGTTAACATTAAACTGAATTGTGTATCTACTAATCATCGGTGTTAAATTAATTAAAAGAAAAGTGATAGCATGGTGTTTCTATTCTGAATGACGAGTAAATTTGTTCAATTAACACATCAAATATTTTTAATTCGCGTTTCAATTATATAAAAATTCCGATAACATTTCCGATACATTGATATATCATGATGCATCTCGGATATATAACAATTATACGTGACATTAAAAAATGCGAAATCGATACAGCGATACAATTATTATACAAAAATTCATTAAATTCATATAGATATTTGAACAACGCGATAACAGATTCAAACAAATTTCCAATATATATTTATGGTATCAAACTTTTTTCAGACTCATTCTCATTCCCTATTATAATATCCCACATCCTATCTTATATCTTATAATATCCTTACTTCTTATCCCCCTGCATTCATTGCATGTCAGACCCGATGTCCAATTATCGTGCTTTAGAAAACTATCAAAATGCAATTTACCTTTAACTCGAAAAGAGGTACAGGGCGTAACAGGGGAATATTCGCAGCTCGTCGTTTAACAAACCGCAAACCGATTGTCGTAATCGTTTCTGGGCGCGGTTCCGCGTGCAAAACAATCCCCGAATGAAACATGTCGCCACCGGCCAATTCGTTGCGTGCGGTACGATAGTTTGGACGAGTAAAAATTACCCGGAACCCCCCCGTCCCGCCCCGCGTAAACCGGCAATTCCGGCGAAATTCTCGATTTCGATTTGGAACAGGTCGAAGGAGGGCGGGGGAGGATATGCAAATAGAGGAGATAGCGGATCCCAATAACAAGGGGGAGCCGCGCGAAAAACATTTTAACGGGTAATTATCGTGGCGATGTTTAATCAGTTATTCTCAGTTTCACGGTGACGCGTTTAATTAAATTATAACGATACGAAGACTCTTATCTCGGCTAATTATTCGAGAGGTATGATTGAAAATATGTTTTAACGCAGATGTTTTTGAGTAAATACGAAAAAGAAAGGGATGGATGTGTCTGAGAGAGAATAGATGGTTGAAAGAAAAAATTATTTTGAAGAAATAAGGTATTTTTTTAAACTGATTTGCTTAATCGTTAATTATATAACTTGAGTGTTAAGTAATTAGTTATACATGTAGATATTGGGGATCACTTTGATTTCTTGGTGAATATTATCTTTTCAAAGAGATTTACTGCTTTGATTGACAGCTTCGGTGTGTTCTCTTTAATAATATTTGGATTACTTTATAAAATTAGTTTTGATGTAAAAATAATAAAACAAAAAATAGAGATTTTTTTCTTTTTAACGAGCTTTCTCTTCAGCGACGTTGGATTCGTCTCTTTATTTCTTCGCAATTTTCTAGAAGCAGTGATAAAATAAACTTTTATAATAAAAAAGAATGAAATATATAAGGTGAATACAAAAGATGATTATCAAATCTATTTCTAGCGATATGAAAAAGGTGAGGGAGAAAAAAAGGCAAAACAACAACTTTCCAAAGTTTTGATCTTTATATTCTGAGTTGATACTTAGTTACTCACCCCTATATAGTTTTCCTTTTTTCCTTTTTCATTCTAGAAAAGTAAACGAGGCAAAAGAACTCGAAGAAAATTCCACGATATTAAGTGCTGAATTCTTCAGTTATAAAGGAGGAGCTTAATAAGTGAACTTCGTTATATGCTTCAGAGAAATCTACTATATTACGTAGATTTAACGAGACATAAATTGAATTAAAATATTTCGAAAACTAATCATTTCTTTCTAAAATAATTTCGAGCGATTAAAGATTAAAAATTTGATATTATTTGTGAAAAAAAAAAAGATACAGCGATGATTCTGAATGCAATTTCAATTCGAAGATAAATTCTATTGTAATTTTTTTTCCCTGCAAAATAGATAAAAAGGATTTCGATTAATCGATTTGTAAAGAGAATTCACGATGATGATTCGCACATCTGTCGGCGACCACGTGTGCAATCAATCGTCTAAAATACGACCAACGTTGTACTGTTTACAAGCCTTCAGGCGTAATTCATCATTTTTAGTATTAGTCTTCATGGGTGGGAGGTCGCTTGACTAGAGGCGATTTACGGGTTCGGTGACAGCTGTCAACCGATCAAGAAATCTTCGATCGTTGCACCGCAGACACCGAGGCTGCGAATCACGAGTTTGTTCCAAAAAGTTGTCTTCGAGGGAAAGAGCCGCGTGTTTTACTAAAAAGAAAACTTTTTGATTGAAGTTTGTCACGCCAAAAATCGTGTTACTGCGAGTCTTGGAAAAGTTAGGGGATAGAGTTTCAGAGTTAAACGATTTTGTTGAAGAGTAATCTCGAAAGTGTAATAAATATTGCTTTAAATTCGTAAATGCTTGTGATATTCCTGTAGATGATTATTCTTGAAAAAATAATTATTAACGAAAAATACTATGATTCATAGATACTTACTAATATTAAATCAACACTGTTTATATCAGAAAAGAAATTAATGGATAAATTTTTCTAAATCGCATAAAAGATTCAAGAATAAGTAAGTAATTAAAATTTTTTAACGAAAATCCTGAGTCTTCGATTCCTTCATAGAATATCAAGCTTTTGTGAACCTCGTTTTGCGGATAGACTTGCATTCTCTTATCCTCTTTCAATGCTTTCCAATCCAATCTCTTTCTTCTGTCACCTTTTTTCGGCCCGGATATTCCTCTTTCTGATCCCTCGAATCTTCGACGACGAGAAAAAGGACGAACGGATGAACAGAATGGACGGATTATGATCGGATAACCTAGACCAAGCTTGGATTTTCTATGAGCGTGGATTTGCTGACCTCGTTTAAATCTTTCCAGCTCTATTATTTTATCCCTATGAACGTCAGCACTTCGCAAATTATTTTTACGCGTGGCCCGATCTGGTGGGAATAAGATGTTCGAGAAAACGTACGATTATGGGACTATCACCCAACTATAACTAACAATCGTCTCAGATATCCTGTAGAAGCCTTAGAATTGTTGCACAATGAACGCTTTTGCGGCAATTCTTCTGCTGCAATAGCAACAGTATTAATTAGAATAATATTTCATAATTTTTCAATTAGAAAATTAATCTTTCGATCATTTGAATAACGTTAATTGAAGAAGCTACAAGAAACGAAGTATTAGCACCTTCAACAATTCACAATTGCAACTTAATATTATCTAATTTAAGATCATTAATCACGATAGAATTGTATATTATTTCTTACTAGAACTCAAAGTTGAAAATTTCAAAAATTCTCGACAAGGCAAATCCTATCTTCCCATAAGAAAAATTCCTCGATTCCTCTTCAAGATGGTAGCTTAGGAAAAAAGTCCACAAGATCCCAAAGATCTAGAAACAATCTTCGAATACGAATCTCGTTCCTACAATAGCAAATAATATCTATAT
>NW_006263796.1:139627-140751 GCF_000469605.1 Apis dorsata | reverse complement strand
AAGTTATAAAATAAGTATATTTAAAGAAAAAATACTTACCTAAAAAAAAAAAAAAATATCGAAGCTCGGGAGAAATTTAACCCTTGTTCAACCCTTCTTCACTTAACTCAGACACACGATAGATCTAGGAAAAGGAAAAAGAAAACGTTTACATCGTGTCTCGAAAGCGGCACACGAGGAAGTTTGTAAGAATGCCTAAAGGGGAGAGAAGGCCCTCTCCTCGGCCTTTACGCCATTACGATCGTGGGGGTTCGTCGACCCTCCTTCCTCCTCCTGGTTTCAGAAACAACGGCGGCGAACGAAAGAAAGAAGGTCGATTCGCAGGAGCGAAGGGAAGAAGAAAGCGGGATTTTGTTGGGGCGTGCGCGGAATATCGTGCAACTCCACGGGTCGTGCAAAAAGGAAAACAAATTAGCCTCGCTCAAAGAAACGTGCTGCGCGGTATATTAGACTGCTGGTGAATTCCATAGAGTCTAGGGGAAGAAAGGAGACGGTTGGAATGTTGCTCCTTCCAGCAGCCGGATGTTGTGTTATATAGATGATATCGGATACGAAGGAATTAGATTGGCCAAGTAGGAAACGAAATAAATTCGTAGTTTCGTTGTTCTTCCGGGAGGAAGAAAAGAGGAAGAATATTCCGATTGCTTTGTCGCTTTGAAGAGATGAGAAATTTTTATGAGAATGTGCGCTCGACTCCTTTAATCGTTTGAGAGAAAAGGATTATTCTTATTATTATTATTATATTGAGAAATGGAATTAAGAATTAATCGTATCAATCGATGATTCCATATGGAGAGAAGGTTTGTATATATACTGCTAATTATTTCGATTTTATTGTACCTCTCATTAGAATTGCTGAAGTTCCAGAAGCATTTGGATCTTTCATTTTATTTTTTCTCATCTTCTCTTTCTTCTTGAAAAGATAAAATTTCAGAAGCACTTCGATCTTTTATTTTTCTCGTCTTCTCTTCCTTCTTGAATAGATAAAAATGTAAAAATAAGATATATGAAATAAATAAAAAGAACTGTATGCATCTAATACATACTTACTTATTTTTAAAGCTTAAATGANTGCGATCGAAGAAGATCTTAATTTTCACGATTTGCACAATTTAATATTTTCT
>NW_006263796.1:134519-139581 GCF_000469605.1 Apis dorsata | reverse complement strand
TTTTTTTTTTTTCACAATCACAAGTTCTTCATTGAACGAAAATTTCTTCCTTTATCCTCGTCGTCTATATAAAAATTCGTTAACACACAAGTCCATCGAAACCTGGAATGGAACTCTTCTCGTCACGAAATGAAATAGGCGAGGCCTCCAACTAAACTCGCATAAATCGGCATTAGAATGCATAATCACCTCTTGGCCGCTGATTAATTCTTCGTAGCTTGGCCTAAGAGCGGCTCAGGTCTTGATTTATAGTCCCGTTTACCTCGAATGGAAATCTCGGCCCGTCTAGCACCCTTCGCAGCGAGACTTTAACGGCGAAAGGGCAACGGATCTTTCGTTGAAAGGTTGCGCTACCCTTTTCAACGGGGTGGCGAGGTGGGGAGGGAGGGAAGGTGCAATACAGAGACTCGGGTAACAATGCCCTCTCTCGCTTCTCGAGCCACGAATCCCTCGTTCTTCTTCTATTTTTGAGGGTAAGAGCGATGGCTTTCACCCCTTTTTCACGAAAGGCCTGCCGCGCGTACAAAGTGACGCATTTCTCTTCCTTTTGCCTTCTTCCATTGATTTTCTTCTTCTGCTTTGCGCGTGCCTCTCCTCTCCCCTCCCTTGGCTACCTTAAAACGTCTGTTTACCCGTTCATTATTCCGTTCAACATCTTTTAGATGAGTGTCATTGGAAAGATTGGATCGTTTATTTATACTCTCCACTCCTTTAAAACTTGGATATTATTGAAAATAAAGTTCGATATTTTTGAAATAATTGATTTTTTCTTCCATTTTTATTCATGGTTTTCACAATTTTTTGCAGAACATGTGTTTTCTTCGTATTTTTATAAAATAGGTGAAGCTGATTGATCGTTATTATTTTCTTTTTCTATATTTTAATTGTAATATTTTAATAATTACTAATGGTTATTAATAAACATAATATTCTAAAGACAGCATCTATTTAGAAATAATTATGCTGTGTAATTTTAAAAGAACTAATCTAACTATAAAAAAATTGAATCTATTTCATAAATGTCACAAAGTAATTCCTTCGACCTCGATCTCGAATCACATCTCGTTCATCAGATTTATTATTTTTACATCGAGTCCACGGTAAACTTGGAAACCCCAATCCAACAGCAATAACGTAAAATCACAATCCACAACCAGAGGATTATTTAATTCGAAGACGCACCCCGATATCGAAGGACTCTTGAACTGACAACCCTCGTCCACTCGACAATGCCATGGATTTATTTTCCTAAACTTCATCAAATTTTTCCTCGATACGAAATCAGATCCAACAACTGCGGAGAATGAAAAGTTGGCAAGAGGACAAGTATAAAAGAAGAAAAAGAAGAAGAAGAGAGAAAGAGAGAAAGAAAGAAAAAGTCGTTTTCTCGTCGTTGATCGCGCTCCTCCTCCAGAATTTCCGTTCCTCGACTTCCGGCGCCACGATGGCGAAAGCCGGCTGAAGATTCGCTCTTCCGGTATATTTATGTCGGTGACGATCAAATTGATTTAGAACCCTCGGCTGCGGATCGACCAATGCGCGGTGCGAGCTGCTTAAAAGCCGAGTAAATAAACGCATCCCTCGTGCCAATAACGCGCCACGAATCGAGGGCCTGGCGTAGATGGGGGAACGCGGTAGGGTGAAACCTCTTACGGGGATGAAACTCGATTTACGTTGGACCCCTCGTCTCGATGGGGATACCTGGAAGCGGTAAACAAGGGAGCATGCGTCACTGGAGATTTCTTTAAATTGTTCTGGATTACTCTTGAACGATCCTCGGACGTTGTTTAATAGATCGTGAAGTTTAACCGTGGCTGACGCGCTGTTGGGTTTAATTTGAACGAGCCCTTGTATCGTGAGCTTTCACAATTTAAATTTTGAGAGGAAATATGTGAAAAGAATGTAACGCGAGAAACGTATTATTCATCGTATAATAGCATATCGTAAAATGGATGAGGAGAAGTTTTTCTTCAAGTTGATTCTATATATAATTGTAATTTGTAATTTTAGAAGAGAAAAAACATATTTTGAATATCAATTTATGAATTCAAGTAATTTAGTAGATACTTTGTGTTCAATATTATTTCAAATATAATCCATGCAGGTTTGTTATTCTTTTTTCGAATCTTTTTTTTTAAGTTCTATAAAATTTTCCTTTCAAAAAAGTCCTTCGATATTGCGGTGCCTATTCTATGATCTTTGAAAGATTAAAAAGATTTATAGAGCACTTATGGAAAATATAAACAGCCAAAAGAGTCTATGTATATGTATTTAAGTGTAGCTATTTAAGTAACTAAAGATCATAAAATAAACAACTTCGATATCTTCTCAATATCATAAAATATAGCCAAATTGCAGAACATAGAATCTAATCACCTATCTAAATTTCATCTATCTAACTCTATTGCTTCGAGGTCGTTTCTAATCTGATTAGTCTCACAAATAATAGGAAATCAAGCTTCAGATTAGCTATTATTCAAAAATTCGTTATTTGTTAATAATTTAATAAGATAAAATTTAATTTCCAATCATTTAGAAATGTTTGAGAAAGAAAGAAGACAGAAACGAAGAAGACAGACTTCAAAGATTTATTAAAAGAAAATTAAAATCTATTATAAAACTAAAAAGAAGAATATATTCTACAGTTTTTAAAATGTATGAGAAATATTTGAATAGATAAAATTTTTAAATTTTCAAAATAAAATATTAGAAGCAAGAAAATTTACCTAAAAATTTAATTGCAATATATTTAATTCATCATATTAATACCGATTATATTAAAGGTAAAAAGATCTAGTTGATCGAGGACATTTATCTACTTTTAACCCTTTCAGCTTTGAACACATACCTTTCAACAGCTGAGAACTCAGTGAACTACTTTTCAATCTTCAATATATTCGATATCGACAGTGCATTAATTCCCTGCTTTAAGATTTTTTCTGTGTAACTACATGAAGTAAGTACATTAACCTCAGGGAAAAAATTAAAGTACGTAAAGAATATCGAGGAAAGTTTCACAGGAAAGAATCAACATGCAACAAGAATTCTATTCCATAAAAATTTCAATAAAAAAATCAACTGAATTGAAGAAAAAAAAAATATATATATATATATATATACTAACAAATTCATGATATTATAAATTTTGAATAATACATCTTTGCATTGCCCTTTTCTTTTTAAATTTTATTTGCAGAAAATAATCCACGAATGCTATTTCCAAATGAAATAAAATCTAGGACCCTAAGATCTAAATAAACGATCAATCAATAACAAAAAGTATCGATAAAAAACAATTTGAATTCATTCCACATTCTCATCGCGTACGAACGAAACAAAATCAAACACCCCCCTAAGAAGATATTTCTTCCAGACTACGGAATCTGAATTTAAAGAGCACTTTCATCGAGTCATTATAAAGTTAATTGGGGCAGCATTGAAAGTTTCGAGAATGCTGAAAGTCGTTACGGTTGGCAACTTTGATCAAGAGGATCGCCGGTTACCTACGAGGTTACAGTTAACCCATCCATTTCTCGAGGCGGCGCACGAAAAAAGTTGCAAAGGGTGGCGGAAATGCGGGCGAGGATGGGATAGAAAGAAAGAGACAGAATGGACCATTTTCGAGCCGGTCTTGATCAATTAAAACTCGACCAAGTTTGATTTATCGAACGACTTGAATTGATTGCGGCCTCGTTGAAAAGACCAGTTCCTAACCCACTTCGATTTCATCGCCACCATCCTCGAGACCCAGTTACCGGAAAACTTGCGGCTCCTTGCTTCCGGTCAGCTTGAGAAACCACTTTCTCTTCCTATACATCCATGCACACCTTATTTACCCTCCACTTTGTCGAGAATGCTCGATAATCGTGATGATATTCTTGATTTCTGAGGGGAAATGAATTCCAATGAATATATATAACTTCTTTTTTTTAGGCTAAAATATATTCTTAATAAAAATCTATGAAATTTTGGAAAAAACTTATCATAATATTCTTATGTTACGAAAACCGATATTTTTAAAATGCTTCGAAAACATTATTCAATATCAAAAACCAAATAGAATCATATATACGTATCATGTATAGGAAGATAAATCTGATAATACGAGACTGATAAAAAATTCTTTACATTTTCATATTCTTTTCTCTAAAATCGAAAAATAAGACATATTATAGGATATTTGCTTTTTCGATTCAAAAAATTATATTGTAAAGGAATTTTGTATACCTACACAAACAAAAGTAAATATTTCGAATCCTTTTATGCCTTAATATCACTAATATAATCTCATGATCATAGGTTTATTAAAAATCCAATAATAAAAAAAAAAAAAAACTAAAGAGAAAAATTCCCTAATTATTCCCTCCAAATATATCATTTATAATTTACGATCTACAATTCTAAGTTTAAAAATACGCATCTGATCAAAAGGTACATACATACCGCGCATAATTTAACCGATCCATATTATCGCAGTGTAACTACACCTTATCAAGAACGATCTGTTGTTCCCACGAGGAATTTCACTCCTCGTTTATCTTCATTATCGACGTATCTGTCTCGCGCCATCGGAGACAACCGTATACTAAATAGTAAATACGCTTCTGTCCATCGTGTACAAACATTTGAATATTTATGAAAGACGCATCGTAGTTATTCCTCGATTCCAGTGATCGGAGATGGCGATAACACCCCTCTCTCGTTTCGCGTCGATCGATCCCGATCACGATTCAGAACCCGCGGCCGAGAATCTTGTTTCGCTTTCCTCCTCCGCATTTTTTTTCTTTCTTTTTTTTTTTTTTTTTTCTTTTTTTTTCTTTCTATCCCGAACAATGCTTTTCCATTTACATTCGGTGTTTACATCGCGCGCGTTCCACGCATCGCGACTGTTTCTGTTTGCCCAACTGAGTTTCTTTTCTTGCCTCTCCCTCTTGTTTACTCGTTTTCTACATTTTATAGTTTAGTCCCTTCCCTCCTTTTTTTCGTTACGCTGCCTTCTCGACCCTTCCTCTGTTTTCTCGGCTTTCATTTGCTAACCAAACTTGTTGGCTTTTCTTTTCTC
>NW_006263796.1:118690-134468 GCF_000469605.1 Apis dorsata | reverse complement strand
TTTTTTTTTTTTTTTGACTTTTCTGACATTTTCGAATCGAAATAGGTATTCTTGAAGTAGTGGTGGAGAAATGTAATCGAGGATTTTTATGATTGTCGAGGAAAAATATTTGTGGAAAGAATTTTGTTACTCGAGTGTGATTCTAATAATCAAATATTTTTTTGTTCGTAGATTTACTGGCTTGATCCTATGAAAAATAAATATATGTGTTATTTAACTCGAGAAGAACAATTTTGATATAAATTTTAATTGTACTTTTATAATTATGATATCTGTATTGCACATTTAAAATCTTAATACACGATGGAATATCTATATTGTAACATAATACAATGTTTTACATATGTACCGTATTATCTTCTTGTAGAGAATGGACGATAGTCTGAATACTAGGATAAAATGGAGCGAAAAACATGGGATATCGGATCCATGATCGCGATTTTATAGCGCGGCTTTTTTCACGCGGCCACAAAAATGGCTGCAGGCTGATAACACAGCTGCTTTT
Organism: Apis dorsata; assembly: GCF_000469605.1. Taxonomy (NCBI): domain Eukaryota; kingdom Metazoa; phylum Arthropoda; class Insecta; order Hymenoptera; family Apidae; genus Apis; species Apis dorsata. The sequence goes on along the minus strand of NW_006263796.1, from coordinate 133,963 downwards.
TCGATTCGAACGCGGAAAAATACTGTTGCCACCATTCAAAGGTCGTGTTGAACAAACTTGCACCTTTGGAATCGTCCCGATAGGGATAACAAGAACCCGTTTGTGCGATCGAATGAACCGTTGCTTCGTTGATCACGAGCACGTTGAAAGTATATAAATACGCAAAACAAAGCGTTTGTTAAATTATCACGTAGAAATTGTTGGACACGTTTTCCATGGTAATTCGTCTGTTTGAAGAGGATGTTTGTTTTAAAATTGTAAATAACGCGTACAATTTCCTTTTTTGAACTCGAAATTTTATGTAACTATGCTTAATTTGTAATTGATGTATTTCTTTCTCTCGTTTTTCAGTCAATTAGACTTTAAAGCATCGATTTTGATGTTTGTTTTTGAGGGAACAAGTTGTTCTTTGAAAAAAAAAAAAAAAAAAAAGAAAAAGCTAAAATTTCTCTAATTTATTGAATATTCTTTTCTTTATCGTATTATTTATATATCTTTTAATAAATAATAATTTTTCATATATTTGACACTATTTTCCTATGTTTCTTTTTAAATATTGAATCTTTTTTTTTATATATTATAATTTTATAATTTTATAATAAATATTTTATTACAAGAATTATTTTAAATTCCCTTTCTTGAAGATGTATACATTAATAAATAAGCCTCAACCGATTTTTATGTTTTTTGTGTCTCTTAAAATTTTCCAACACTCTAAAAATTTCCAACGAACATATTATATATTTTATATATAATTCTACATACTAAATATATGTAGATACTTTTGAAAATTCGAGCAATATTTTAAATTACAGAACAATTGAACGTAAAATATTCTGGATTTTTAAGAGAAAGAAAGAATAACTTTTAGCTTTGAAGACAAAACTATTACTGATTCCATAGGACGGAAATTATTTTAACTATATGGCTATATAACCACGGACCATAAACGGCGGAAATTATTGGATGATTCCGAATAAAAGTTTGAAATGTGAAATTTCTCGAAACTGGTATGGAGCAGACTTGAATATTGCCATAAATTGGTAGAACGAAGGTAGTTGAAGCGAAATACTCACGAGGAAAATGGGGAAAACAGTGCAAAGGGGACATTTGTAACTCGAAATGAAATAATCTTTGTAGCATTGAAAATATTCAAAAAATTTGTTATTAAATTAAATGATAAGTTATTCAAATATCCTAACTTACTAATAAAAAAAATATTTTTTAAAAACGTTTCAGATATGTATATAATAATTATTAAATTATCTATATTTATAATTTATCATTAACTTTTCCAAATTTTTTTTCTAAACTTTTTCAAAAAAATTAAAGTTTAAAAAGAAAGTTCAAAATAAGAATAGAGAATAATCTTATTTAATATTTATTTTTTCAACAATAGAATTGTCAAGAACATAAAATTAAATATTCAATTATATCAATTTTCTTTTGAACAGTATATTTTCTTTACTACTTTTAATATAAAATTTACGCGTTAATACCTCGTGTATAATAGCATCAAAGAAGCAACTGATGTTATGATGCTATTAAAAGGAAATAAAAAAAAAAAAATGAAAAAGAATACTACGAAAGTTAAAAGCATTTTCACTCCAAAATGAACGTATAATATTAGCAAAAGAACTATTATATGATTTGAAACATATATGGAATATACTCCAATGCAATTTAATATATTAAAAAACATTCTATCTCACAATATTAAAGAAGATATAAGATCTATAGCTAATTAAAATTTTTTTTCTGAAATATAAAATAATTATAATATCAACAACAAAAAAAAATGATAAAAATTTCTGTGGATTCAAATGATTCTGTGAAAATCCTCTAAGAATATTATTCTTTTTAAAATAGAAAATAATTAGAATAATAAAAAAATTATTGTTCCATGAACACAAACGTTCTCCGTCCAAACGATTATTACCCTATTATTACCCTCTTCGTTATCTTTTATTATGATTGATAGTATAATTTTATTACTATTGTTCTTTCGCAAGCATAATTATAATAAGAAAAGATGATATCTCGCTAATTGAAATTTTTGTGATTCGAACGATAGTATCTCTCCACTAATTCGGATACTAGACGCTCTATTATGGATCCCGAACATCTCAACCACTCGGTACGGCTGTGTCAACACTAGAATAGAGAACCATTACCGCTAAAAGCTTTGAATCTAAATGCTTTATGTTTCAAACGGCGGCATGATTCGTGACATTGGTTATTCACGAGGCTCATAAAAGAAGAATAAATATCGGGGTGCGGAGCGGTGTGATTAAAATGAACCGTAAAACAAAGCTAACGTGGACAACTGAGAAAGAATTTATCGTTGTTCTAGAAAAAAAAAAAGCGAAAACTTTTCACGAAGAGTGTGAAATTCGTAAAATTTTGAACATTTATCAATCTTTTTACAAATCTTAAGAACTATAAAATTTAATCAATAAAATGTGTTGAATTCTTTATAATTTTCGACTAATAATTTTTTTTTTTTTATACAATAGAGATTAGGATTGCTTAAGTAAAAAATATATTAAGTTTCTAAATTTAAAATGATTCTATCTAGATTTGATTGTTTAAAAATTAATATAATTTATTGAATTTCATTTCGAAATATAATATATTTCTTTAAATACGAAATTTTGTATTTTCTATATATATTTATAGAAAAATTTATAGAATAGTTTTTTTTTATATTTATATTTATTGCTCGACCAGATTTATTCCATTAATAAATTTGCACGAGTTCTAGTTTGAATAGTAAATATTTTTACCAAGAATGAATGTAATGTTTGATCTGCACTTGTTAAATCAGTGCAGTTCGTTAAAAATGTTTCAAAAAAACGCGTAAATATCGTATTCCATAACGCTTTCTGTATATATTCGCTCGTGTTTTGAAAAAGCTCGCGAAAGTGTTTTAAAAATAAAAGAGGAAAAATTGTATTTCTTAACTTTAATTTCATCTATCGATATTTCTATGTCCAACAGAAAGTATAAAATCTAAAGAAATAAAATTATTTATAAATGAAATTATTATTATTTATAAATTATTTTATAAGAATCAAACTCTTTACTATTCATATAAAATATTTTACAGAAATTACATTATTATTATTCATGAAAATATATTGGAAAACTTACAAGAATTTCAAAGAAACGAAAATATTTAAAAAATTCATCGTTTCTTTGTTCGAACCGAAGCCACTAAACTTTTCTATACAAACATCATTATTATTCATAAAATATATCATACAAATTACATAATTACTATTCATAGAATATTTTATAAAAATTGCAATATCCGAACGAAACAGAAATATATAAAAAAAAAAAATCCATTTAATCTGATTCACTAGATAATTCACTTCCATTCAAATTCTTCGAACGAATCAAAGAACGAGTGAAAAATTACCATCGTAGATTAAGAAACTCTATCTACCTTTAAAATCTAAATTAATATTATCGACTGCCTGACAAAAGCATCCGGCTTCCCGATGAATTAATGACCATTCAAGACAATTTGTTCGTTTTCTCGACGTCCACCACTTCGCAATAGAGAAAAAAAAAAGTAATTGTTAACGGTCGCAGGTTGTGTTTTAATAGACGAACACTTAACCCTCCTTCCCTCATTAACTATTTAGATCGCGCTGATTATGCCACTAATTGGTAATCAATATTCAGTATGACCATTAAACTCACGGAATATCGATACCAATGCACCTACGCTTCCGGAGACTGCTAATGCGACCGTTAAGCGAAGGAACCCTTGCGAAATAATCGTAATAGCGTATTCGAATTCGTAACACGCGTTCGACACCGATGATATTTAATGTTGTGCATCCTCCGCGTTTCGAATATCCAAAATTCGTGCGAACGAACCCCCGAATGGGACATATTTTTCATTTTTTCGAAGATCAATTTACAAAATAATCGTTTATTGCTGTCACATTCGATTATATATATATATTATGATCTATAATTGGAAATTAATACAAATAAACGAGATTTTAATACATGGATAAAGTTTTCGCAAATTGAGAAAAAAAAAAGAATTGTAACGTATTGCTTAAATTTTATAGATATTTTTTTTTTGTTTATTCACATTTTTAAATTTTGAATTTGCTATTTTTGTAAAAAGCATTTATTAGTAAAAAGAAATCAAAATATTTGTCATAGAAAGATACTAGCCCACAATAAACACGATTATTAACAAAACAATCTAATTAACAATTTATCAAACTATTGAAACCCAAGAAATTCGTAAACAAAAGAAAACAATTGGATCGATAATTGAATCGAAAATAATCCGAGAAACCGTATAACACGGTTATTATCGAGATACCAATCTTCTGAACACGATTATCAACGAAACATCTAGTCACCAACTTGTTAAATCATTAAATTCTCGAAGGGAACGAACAATTCTTCTATCAGAGACCGGAAGCAATCAAGTCGAATTCAATTTTGACAGTGCTAAACTGCCCGATAATAATCATTCACCCGTGATGGGCGCATATCGATCATCATCTCTCTTTTAAGGGTGTTTCCATCACGGTGGAAGAGGATTCATGAGATGTCACGCGAAACCTGGAGGATCTACGGGGGTGAATCGTGATCATGGTACAGGGGTGGTCGAATTTAAGGGGTCGTTCCTTGCCGAAATTCATTTCTTCGAGTTGTTTGGAAGGGGATGTCCCGACGATGAGTCACGTACTCGTTACGTGAATATCCCAACCCCCTCGGTATCTCGTGTCCGCTGGAAATTGCGAGCAGAGATTATGAAATGTTATGGAAATCAAGGGTATCCCTTGTGTGCTGATACGTGAAATCGTAAGATCGATCATGGAGAGTGAAGAGCGCTTCGGTGTATAAACGTTTCGTACGTGTTGTTCGAGCATCGTTGAAAGTGAAATGTTGTTACTGATCGAATTTTTCGAGTGAGATTGTTCGATTTTTTTTTTTTTTGCACGTAACCGGATATTATTTTATTAACCGATTCTATAATTTTTAATTTACTTGTCAATTTATATAGAGAGTTCGAATGAAGAATTGGATAGAATTTAATGAATATATTTATAAATATGATATTGTATCATATATTTTATATTTCAAAATAATATAACTATTTTAAATTACATCAAAATGTAACGATAAGTGATATTAAATGAAATATGTTGTCAAAATATATCCATCAGATGCTTTTAAATATATTTATATTTTACGAATATAATTAAAAGTTTAAACCAGCTACTTTCTATCACATGAGGATAATTATATTCTATTTTAATTTTTCACATCAGTTTCACAGTTATAAAAATTCTATCATTTTTTTTTTTTTTTAACAAAAATTTATCCATCAACGAAGATGAAACTTAATGATGAAAATTTTTTTACGATATAAACTCTGCAAAGTTAAATGACCAATGCTTTACACAAAAGTTTGTTTCGCGACATTCACTCTAGGCGCATTATTCCTGACGATGAAAAAAAAAAATAAATGGAGGCGTGGCAAGAGTGGGAACAGGTCTCATTTCCGTCCTCGTGAAAATACAGGCTCGTTCCAGCCTGTAACTCAGAAGCAAGAATCTGATATATAGACTAACCCTTTGTTAACTCTCTTTCTATCTCTCTTTCTGTCTTATTCCTTTATTCGTGTATCACAGGCACGAAAGGGTGCATTGACTTTCCTCTCGTTTCACTTTCACTCTTTCTCTTTCCACGCTTCGTTGCGGATTTTTCTTGTTCCCTTGTTCGATATTAATGTCGCGAAGAATGAATGACTAAACGAGTGATAAAATGCACGCAAGTCTTTGGAACGATACGGGAATGATAAGATTTGGTTTATACAATGCAAGTTTAGATGGAATGAGGAATTTTGAAGAAAAGAAAGTATGAAAAAATTTTAAATAGTTAACTCGAAGATAATTAATGAAAAAGAAATAACGAGTCCAATTTTGATATAATACGATTATGAATCAATTATATATAAATCAATTATATATATATATTTAATTCATCATGTTTATATTTAATTGTGATATTAATTTTATCCTTTTTTCAGATTGCAATTATCCAATGTACAAAATAATTAAAATCCTTTATTAAATTCTTTTTTTAATTTGCTCTTTTAATTAATCCTTTATTAAAGTTATATTGTTCTCAATTTCCTTAATGAAACCACAAAATTTTGTCCAAAATAAAAGAAAATCGTAATAAATGAATATTGCCATAAATTTGTCCCAAAGAAATAAAAAAGAAAAAGATGAAAAAAGAATTGATAAAAATTAAATTAAAAATCAGAAATAATTAAATAACAAAAAACTGCTTTCTTAATCCATAAATATATAAAAAATTTGATATTATAATACACCACTTCAACAACTCAAACTAAGTCCTCCAAAAGTTTCTATCAAAGTATATCAGTACTAACTAAGTATGAAACAAACAGAAAACTTTTCTGACGCATGTATATTATCAGTTAAGTCATGTAATTTCGCTTGTAAATCACTTGAAATTAATAAATTATTGATCGTTTTCTGCAATTCGTATCAGTCTGAAATTTAATTCGACTATATCGAATTCTATTTAGCCTCCTATATATTTCTTTTTCGCCACGTGCATATCGAAAATGCAACTCGAATGCATTATTTGCCACATCGTTGCACGCTCCGTTGGCTCTCTTCTAATCGGTCAAGTGTACATTTGCCGGAAATATGACCCTGCAGGCAAAGATTCAAGGAGGTGGAACATGCGCCATATTAATTTGCATATTATATTTATACATCATATCACGCGTGGATGGTCTAACAATATTTGGAGAAATTATATTTATAATATTTGAAAATATCTCGCCAATATTTGATCATCCTTGAGAGAAATTTGCCAAATTGATTTTAAAGTTCAATCTGGATGAGAATCTGTGAATAAATTTTTCAAGTTGTATTCAATTTGTGAAGAATAAATATTTTGAATGAATTCATTACCGTAATGATCTTCCTTCCTTTCTTCATTTGATTTATTAAATTATTAGTTAAAACTTTTTAAGATATTTATATTTATATTTCTAGTATAATAAAACAGAATATAACAATTTAAATTTTGATTTCACGAAGCTAGTTCCTTGAATTCTTACCGATTAAATAAAAATACAAGCTTCATTCACGAAAGCATTTCAAAAAAGAATACTTAAAATTCTTTTAACCTGTTCCAGGTTAACAAACACAAAAATTCGCGATATTACATGATATTCCCATTCCCGTTGAATTTGTTCTGTTTCGTGGTTCCAGTAACATCTTCGCTGTTTCAACGATGCATATCTCTAGAGTGGTGCATTATTCGCCACATTACTGCACGAGTCGTTGAACCGACTCCATTGTAAATTGATCTGGACGCGTTTGTTGGAAATGTTGCCTAACGTAGAGGCGGACCACGAAACGTCCAGGCAAGGGGTGAAACGCGATAAAAGCTCTTATATTGAATACGTGGCTCACATCTCAATATCTCGATGCATTTGCTCAATGCGTTATCGATATGCCTGTCCCCCTCTGCTCGAGGAAAGAATGATGAACCAAAGTCTTTACGTTTTCCATCGTTATTGATATTTTATGAGAAACTGAAAATGAAAATCATTTTGTCAATGTTATGTAAAAAATTAGGAATTATATTTAAATATGGACTTACAATATTGTTAAATGTATAGTGATCCCTTACCACTTTGTATAAAAATTATATAATCATTCATATTGTGTGATTTATGTAATTTAATATGACATATAATTGATATAAATTTTTTTTTAAAGAATTATCTATGATAATATTATACAAAGCAACATTAGACTTTTATATTATTAAATTCTGTTTATGTGATTTTATAATATTATGAAATATTATTTATTTATCTATTTCAATGGGAAGAACTATTTAAAAAATCCATCTAAATCTTGTTTAAGACATTCTATTAGTCGAGAAAAGAAATACCTGTGAATCCAAATATTTTATAGGAATAATATTATACTCGAAAAAGTTTTCCATTTACTTATCCTATCTGGCCAAATTTCCACTTCGTCCTTGTTTGGCAACGCATCGCTGCTCTTTCGAGCTCAGATTACATCGATTTCGCAAACAACCCCGTGCCACAATTTCGGATCCTAAGCTTTGCCCGGTTCCTGGCTAGTTTACCAAAGGTTCAAGCGGATCGAGTAGAGATTTTGACGTAATTTATCTCGCCTGATGAGATTTGTTGGATCCTGTAGTTGATAGCGGTGGCGATCAATCGTCTAGCGACCTCGATTTCCGGTACAATAATTAATCGACGATTTGCGATGGAATATATTATTCACGTTAAAAATATCAAAGCCTTCTTTGCTTTAGAAGGGAATTTTTTCATATGTTAAAAATTAAAAATTGACTAAGAGGAGTAGAAAATTGATCGTTGATCTCTGCCCGACCACTAACTGGATAAATCACTGACCATTAACTAATCGTCAACTTATGATTGACTGATCATTAACCGACCGCTAATTGACCACCAATTAATTATCGATTGACCGCTTACTGAATTTCAAATGAATCCTTTGTGATCGAAAACACAAATATTTCCATGTTAATAATGATATTAACATTCTCTATACGGATGAATATAGATTTTAATTTTATCTCATTTATAAAGATCATAATCTAGAATTAAATGTGATCTATTTCTCTATATCATAAAATACATATAAGTAAAATCTCAAATAAATTGATCGATAACGACGATGAATTTCAATTAAATAAATATGCAATTTGTTAGAAAATGTATATTAATTTAAAAATTATTATTATATGTATATTAATTTATAAATTTTAAATAAGTATTTCATTGCTATTTCATATTCCATAAATTCTTCATGTATTCTATAAAAGAAAGGAGGAGATTTTAAAAATAATAATTAGTAATTATTATATTTTATATTCTTTTATTCGGATATGCACTCACATGCTCGTTGAACGAAATCCATATTAATTGCCCGAGGTCACGGCATGTCTCCATTAGTCTAGGGCTTTGTCAAGGAACAAGTGAACACATAAGGGAAGGTTTGCAACAGAATAAGGGTTAAAACAGTGTTTCATCGTTATTTTTCGCAAATTGGGCTCGCTACGCTTTGACCTGTAGCGAAAATTGAATCAGTCCGTGTATTCTGTTACTAAACGAGGAGAAAAATATTCAACGTACCGCGTTATTCGATTGTTCTTTCCTGAATATTTTTTTTAATTTGCGATTCCTCGTTTGAAAAAACGCATTTTCCCTTCCCAAATCTAAATGAAATATTCTCTCTCTCTCTCTCTCTCTCTCTCTCTCCCTCTTTCCCCACCCCCCCCCTCCTCTCCCCTCCCCCCCTTTTCACCTCTTCTTTTATACACTTTTTTCTTTTTTTTTTTCTTTTCCTCTCTCTCTCTCGCGCTCTCGCTCTCTCTCTCTCTCTCTCTCTCTCTCTCTCTCTCTCTCTCTCTCTCTCTCTCTCTCTCTTTACAGTTACATACAGTTGCGCTTAAAAATTTCATAAAAATTTTTATAAAAGTTTACCTATTTTATTATCTATTATTACCTGTTTTATTATTTCATTCGCAAGCCAAGAAGGAACGTGTAATGAAATAGTGCATCGATCATCGATGTAAATGTTTAATATTAAAGACTCGATTGGCTTTTTACGTAAAATTTACTAATAATCGAATAACTTTTTGCTCGAGCTCGTGCATGGTAATTAGTACACGACGAGATAATTGGGAAGGCGAATTCATATCGAAGGTCTATTAGCTGTGCATCCAGGAGCAGGCAGGAAATTTCTGATTAATTAGTGGAAGCTGAACTAGGATGCGGTCGATCCATGTGGCTCGGCATTCTATAATGATTGGTTCGTCTTCGAGTTACATATTAATATTGGGTTATCCAATTCGTTCGTAAGCAATAATTCGCATTTAACGTATTCTTCTTGTAAATTAATCCTCAGCATATGAATCTTGAATTATTTTCAAACTTGAACACCATTGAAAATTATTTTTTTACGTATCAATTTATTGAGATAAAATCGAATTAAATGCATTGCATGAAGATATATGTTATATGTTAATCTCTTCAATGTTTAATTTCTTTAAATTAATAATTTTTTTTCTGTGAAAAATTGTCACGATGACTTTAATATTCGATTCTATGAAACTTATTTCTTTTCTTGAATGAACCGACAAATTTTTATAAATATATAAAATAGAATATCTTCTCATGAATAACGCATTCTTCTTTATGAAATAAATAATTCATTGCTCGACTAAAAGGGGGCATCGAAGAAGAATTTCTCGATACGTTGACAGGATTTTCAAGGGATGTTTGTTAATCGTTTAAAATAAATGTGCACGTAGGCGATGAACAGCACGATGACGCCTGTAAACGTCGTTACAGCTGCCCTATTTCCGGACCCCTGGGACATGCTAATTAAACTGGCTAATAGACGGTCCGGCCTTGGCTGGCCATCAATCGATTTAACTACAAATTCAATTGAACCTTACTTATTGGACGGGAAAAATAATTACTCGCCCCAAAGGTACTTTCTCGTTAGATAGATTCAGATTTTTACATTTTGCCCGCTAAATTATGCTCGAACGGAAATAATTGTTACGTTTTTTTTTTGTCGTATTTAATAAAACACGCGCGTACGTATATGTAAATTCCAATGAAAATTCCGTGTCGAGAGATTTGCAATTCATTAAATATTTTCGAATATTTCGTACTTAAAATGTTAAAATTATTTTTGTGTTTAAAATATTAAATATTTCATATATCGTTTAATTATATATGTTTATACATATATATTAAATCTCTTTATCCGCGATATTTTAAATATTTTTTTGCATAGTTTAATTGAATTGAAAGATTAATTATATTCAAAATGGCTACTGGGAAGGTGTGGATTAGAAAATATGACTCCGTTCGAGTTGAAGAAAGTTGCAAAGTTTGCTGAAGTAATATGTTTTTACTCTCAAAGAAAACGTTGTAATTCATGGAACTGTATTCATATAAGAAATGATATCAGCGATTTTGAGAGAGAAACTTTGACTCGAGTGAAGTTTGAAGATATTGAATTTCAACAGCTGTTGAATGAAAATCAAACGCAAGCACAAAAGAAGCTTGCGGAACAATTTGGAATGACTGGAGAAAGCATTGGCGTCCAGGAAGATATAATAATTGATAAGTTTTCTAAAAGCATAGAAATCATTTAGAAAATTATTATATTCATAAAATATAATAATGTAAAAAAATTTATATTTATTCTGTCAAAAGACATTTTCTTATATGATTTATAACTTTTAATATTCTGAAATGACTGATTTTCTTGAAATAATAAAAAATTATACATGTATAAATATCATGTAAAAGATTTTCACGATTTAATTCGTTAAAAAAAAAAAAAGATTGGAGATCTCAAAATAAACTAAGGTTATTCCAGGAGCAACAATTTGATATAGAGATGAGAAAGCTACATCTTGTTTTCTACTATGAAACAATTTTCAAAGAAAGAAAGAAGTGAATAGAATTCTCTAAAGTTATGAATCATAAAAAAAGTTCAACTTTAAGTTTGTTCTTTTGATAATAATTGAAAAATTTCATTTATATAAAATTCATTTCAAATATCATTATTTTTCCTTTTTAATTCTATTTTTATTTTAGAGAATTCATATTTTTAAATATCGAAAACTTCTACTATTATCTTTCTTTCTTTATTATCCTTTCAACTAATTTATAATATATCACGTTTCATGATACATTATAACTTAAACATATAATAAAAAGAAATAAAGCAAGATTAAATCCAAAATTAAAATATTTACAAAAATAATTCGCATCTTTTTTTACGGCTTTCCATCTTTATAACTTTGCAGCTTTATGCAAAAAGAAAATTCCTAACCTCTACGCGTTACCATTTTATATAATGGTTACATAACCTCAAAAAACGTACCCGACCAACAAAAACTTGATGGACCGACGGCGGCAAGCAGGAAGCATTTGACGGTCTCTGAAACTAAAACGGAAGATAACCCCGGGAATTACGTTATTATCTTTAGGAAAAGGACACGCTTTTCCACGGTTTTTTCCCCTCCTCATAAAATTCCCCATGTTTCTCCATTCCTCGTTCGAGGAAGAGGAGGGGACTCCACGGGCGCCGAATTATTATATTTTCCATGTTTTGAGTTTCGCGCAGGGTTAATTGCGCATTGATAACTATTAACGAGCTTCCTTTGTGCAAATTTTCGGGGAAGAGACGAAAGACCCGGGCAAATTTCATTCGACACGCCGGATTAAAACGTTTTCGGAACGTGGACGTGGAATTCGCTAATTCGCCATGCACAATCGTACGTTTAATCCGGCGTGACTTGACTTAGCTCCACGTATTAGTCCTCGTGCTATGATACCCAGAGAATTACTCGTGACGGGAAATCGATGGTGGGGGGGAAGGGAGGGGGCTTTCTTTCGTTTGTTCTGTTCATTTTAACGTGACAGTTCGTAATTGAAGGATTTAGAGAAGAAATGGGAAACGCCCTAGTTCTTAATGCTTTTAACCGTATTACTTCGTATTACGAACTGCGTGAAAATTGAATTTAAAGTTTCGTATTAATATTACGAAAATAGGAACACGTTGTGGAATAATCGTGATTATCGTGGCGTCACATTACCGTGTGAAAATATTATTAAAAGAAGGAGGAAGATTAATCGAAATTAATCAGATGATATTCAGTGCGATATATGGTTTATAAAACGATGGAATGTGAAAAAAAAGTAATAAAAGTATATCTTTGTCTTTTTGTTACAGTTCTACCAGTTGTTGGAAGCAAGTCAGGTGGCAAATACCACGCTCACGTATCGTCACGTGACGGTTTTCGCACCTACAAATCGAGCCTTCCAAAAGTACAACGGAACTACGAAAAACTTGGTTCTCTACCATATGTGTAAGTAATTCTCGTATTTTTATCACGTTCGCTCTAAGCTTTTTAGCTCAAAAAAACGTTTATTTTGTTCTGACAAAAATAAAGAAAATAAAATGGCCAGATATTCCCCCCAAAAGATATTTAACTCGAATAATCGATACTTAATAAAAGGAAAACGGAATAATAAATTTTCACCGATAATAATAGGATGAATAAAAAATTATTTTGCTCGAAAAAATTGCCAAACCATTTAATCTCTTCTCTTTCAAAATTCAGCTCGAGCTTCACTCTACTGTCTTCTCGTAACCAAATGTCATTCTCAATCAGTGCATAAATCCCACGAATTCCGAATTTGGAAACCTCTCTCTTTGATCTCCCCCAAGATATGCCATGTATACGTGTATATACATGCGGGTATATATACACATTATCTATCCACCGTATGTCTGCATATCTACATGTAAAACGACGATGGATTTGGCCGCAACCGGAGGCCTGATTGAAAATACATCAAATATGCACAGGAGTGTGGTTGTAATTCAAGGATACCGCACGTTCCATTGCATTTGCTATCCCACAATTGCAACATCCTGTGCATTTAGACCGGTAGTCACCTGATTCCGTCCATCTTCGAAAATGTAGAGGTGTCAAAATCGTGGTGCAACGTGATATATTACCTTCGTGTACCGTCTAGTGTACCTACTCGTATATCTTGCGTTCCACGTTTTACTGCCCGTTAACTACTTTTTAATGGTGTTAATATATGCAGTTTCTGACGAATTTGATTATTTTTATGATAAATAAGTTAGTAAGTAATAAAGTTTTAATTTAATAATATATAATATGGAAAATAATATATAAAGTAATGTATTTCTCTCATGTTAGTTTTTCATTATTTTTCCAATAAAAGTAATATTAATAATAAAATCTTTAATAAATATATTGAATATAAAAATTGATTAATAGCATCAAAATTTATTTATAATGGAATTTAATATTAATCCATACTCTAAATTAATATATAAAATTAATTATTAATAATATTAAGCCAAATAGAAATATCAGAACGCATAAACAATTCATCAGATTTAGAAAATTTATTATACGTCGCTTCTGAATCAGATTTTAATTAAGATTAATATTCAAGAACACTCGGAAATTTGCTTTACCTGTTTGCAGTAATTCGAAGCGTTATCAATCGTATTGTGACCGTGTCAGTGGTATTAATCCCATCGGAGGTCTCTGTTCGTTTCCCCAAAGCCGTTCTTCCTTAGTTAATGCAGCGTTACCTCTGCAATCTCGCGCCGTTGCACCGACGCCGCATTATAGCGATTTACAGCATTCGACCAATCCCTCATAGTAGCCCCACTGTGTCAGAATATATGGCACCGCCACCCTCCCCTGTCAATTATTGAGAACGATCCGCGTGGATACCATGTTGACAGCTCGACCGATCGATTAGTGACATCCAACGCTCTTAATCCGGACAATTATCCGTTTGTTTAATTATATACGATCGTTATGGGTATAGCGAAACTTTAAATCTTCGAATTATTCATGATACTGTTTCCCAATCCCCTTTTTAAATTCTAAATTTTCAAATATAATTTATGACTTTCTCATTTTGCTTACAGGTACAGAAAATTGTTTATTAAAAAGTAATAACGATCTCTAAGAAAATATTTTTGAATCATACCGTGTGATTGTTATCTCTTGTGATATAAAGATTTTTGTGAAAGCCTTTTCTTTTCACACAGGATAAGAAAATACTTTTTGAATTGATGATCTCCTTTTAAAGATCCTCTCTCTTTTTCTAACGTAAGAAAAATGTGAAGAAATAAGGAAGGAAGAAAAGATAAAAATTAAAAATAATAGTGATGATTTTTTGAGATCTTTCGAGAGATCCAAAAATTTGCATTGTTACAAGTTTAATTAGAGCCAATCGATTACGTTTCTCGATAGTTGTCGTACAACGCGTTGCCTCCTGCATCAACAGAAGGAACATTTCCTATGCATAGACGAAGGAGGAAAGAGGGACAGGGATGAAGCGATTTCCCCTTAGACGATGGGTAACACGAGCATAGGGAGAATTTAATCGTGTGCGGTCTCGATTCCATTCAAGCTTCGAATACGGCCGCTATGGTAGTCAACCACCGTGAAGGATAGCATGGTACTCCGATTGTCAAGGATCGATCAGTTCAGGATTGAGAAGTCACCAGAGACGGAACTATAGACCGTTATGCAATTGTTTTACATAAATAATACACGTGCAAAACGAATGGCATGCATAATAGAATGACAGGT
>NW_006263796.1:102690-118540 GCF_000469605.1 Apis dorsata | reverse complement strand
ATTTTATTGGATGAACTTTTTTTTTTTTTTTTTAGAATAAATGGTTATATGCTATCCTTTACACTGGTTGAATATTCAAGTGATGATATTGTTGAATGAAGATTATTTAAAATTTATACGTATCTAAATAAAAGGATGATTTTTCTCTGAATCATTTCATTATAAATGAATTTTATTTTGTGTTTTTGTATTTGTGTAAAAGTCTTTCGTGAAATATCTTAAATTCTTTCTACTTCTATTATCTATTTGAAAAGTACAAATCACCCTAAAGTTATTTAAATTGAATGAAATTTTCATTAATTTTTCTTCAAGATATTGCTTTCTATAGAATAACCAAACTATTTCTATTTAAATATTTAATAAATCAATTATCTATAAAATAGATCACAGAAATCGAGAAATTAAATCTAATATTAAAATTAAATTAACTTAGACATTCTCCGTAGCTAATATTCCTATTTTTAATTGAAGTTAGATGCAAAATTGAAGAATACAATTCCCTCAAAATTCTTCGCGAACGAGTGCATTCCTCGCAAACAATCTCTTGAACAAAACTGGAGACAAAAAAAGGACAGAAGGAAAGAAGAAGTACCTGGCACGTAGATACAATAAATCTTCGATTTTATAGTCATATCCGCTTTTACACAACGATTTCCTATATTCAACCGCCCCTTCGTGACCCGGAGGCGTTTTCACGATTGCCTGCGAAGAAAGTGCGCGCGTGAAGGAAACAAGGAATTAAGAAGGGCGTTGCCGTTTTATGAAGAAACTTCCTTTCCGCGTTTAAGACGCCTCGAGCGACGAAGGGTGGGGATGGTGTTCGGATTTTCCCCGAGTTACTCTTTGAACGACAAAAATTTCATTCCCGACTCAATCTCGTTATTGGATGACGAACTTCTATCTAACAATTTTCAATAATTTTATTCGAATCGTTATTCCTTTAATTCGTATCGAATTCGTTATAAAATCAGGAGGGATATATTTTTGTTGCGATATTCCTACGTATTACTGCTAAATATGAATAAAAGAGGAATGTTTTTTTTTCGAATATTTTTATTATTTTAAAGGTATATAAATTTTCTGATATAATTTTATTTAAATATTCATGATTTATGCGTGAAGCTTTATTTGGTTCAGTGGAAGAATTATTTTTATACTATCATTATTCAACCGTAATTTTTTATTTAGGTTCGATGGACGAGATTATAAATTTCGACGATTTTATTTCAATGCGCCATCCGCATTTCGTTTATAGGGATGATCATTATTTCCATGTCATATTTTAAAATATACAAAATAACGAAGAATTCGTATATTTTAAAAATGCTACATTTTTTTAAAAAGTAATTTTAAAAATATCGTCATTCGTGTCAAAAAAATGAAATCTTCACGTTCAAAAACTTAAAAAGAAAATTCAATGAAGAACTTACAACTAATTCAATAGTAATACGTAGCAAAATATCCGGTCCAGTTAAGTATATAGTGTAGCAACATCTATGATCAGACAAGTGGAATAAAACGTTATCAAGTCACGAGAGTGGAACAAATCAACGTTTTACGAGACAAGTGAAATAGTTCCATAAACGAACCTTTTCGATTGAAAAAAGATATAAACGAATGTTCTTAAACTTCCATAAATCGAATAATTCAAAAAATAATTATATTATAATATACGTTACTTGAATATTCATTTACTTTAAATAATTTAAATAACGTCAGAATCTATTTAATATCTATCAAGAAAAAAAATTTATCTGTTCAATTCTATCACTTTCGTAATTGCAAAAAAATTAATGGCGAAAATAATTGTTCAAAAACTTTCAAGTTGAAGAACAATTAGCCATCTATACGCGTCTACTACCCTCGTAAGATGCACAAGGGGAATAGATAGCGACCTTCATTAAGTCTCCTTCGTGTTTAATCCACGATGAATGCCGTCGTCGAGGGATGAAACAAGGGGGTACATTGCCCCTTGCGTGAAGAAGGGTATCTATAGGTATTCGTAACCTTCGTCGTCGGCTGCCAAGCCGAGCCACTGACGGATAATCGTCATTCACAAGGAGGATTTCTTTTTAGACTCCCTCCTGACTGGCTCCAAGTTTAGATACCGAACCAACCCCTTCGAATACTTGAAATACTCGAGGGCCTCCTTCGTGGGGGCTGTAACGAGAAACGTGGCTCGATTAAGACGTGAAAAAACTTTCTCTGTTGAAGAAGAATCTGCGAACGACAGGCGAATTTTTTCCATGGAGGAGCAGTCGAAGTTTTAACGCGTAATTTATGAAATAAATAATATCCTGATATACGATATATGATTTTGATATCGAGGTAAAAAATTGTAAAAATTCTTTTGAAAATTTTATTAAAAATTGTGAAATTATTAATTGTTAAAGAAAATCTAAATTCCTATGGGGAAAACTTTTGTATTTTTTAGAAATACAAGATTTTATTGAATTGCTTATCTGAATTGTATTTAATTATTGATTTGTTTTAATATATTTTTAATAGTACAATCTCGAGATACGAAATGAATCATTTGCTTTAAGTATTCGATATTAATTCTGGGAGTAGGATATCGATTTATACGGCTATAAATGAAGGTACGGGGATGATAGCTCCCGTGGTCGTGATGGCTATTGTTCTATCGTAGTCTATTTAACATCGATATTGCTCTGAGACGAAATATCTTAGTTACGATTAAAATATACTGGTAAGTTATTACGTTTGAAAGAATGCGTTTTACTTTATCCCAAAAGAAATAGATATTCGATTGGAAATTAATAGTTTCATGAATATTATAAAAAAAAATATATTATTTAATTAATTAAAATTAAAAAGACAGAGAAATTAAATATTCAAGAATTAAAAAATCGAAAATTTTAAATATCAAAAGAATCGAAAAATGATCAACTTGATCAATTGTTTTAATAATTATTTTTCCAAATGAAACAAATTTATAATTCTAACTAAATCTTTAAGCAGATTTAAAATTAAGAGACACAGAAACTCGCATCATAAATATTCACCGAAGACAAGGTACAATAACACTTATTATCGATGAAAGATTATACAACCCTCTTCAATGACTCACCCTTTGCAAAACTAAAATACACGTAACCAAAGAAATAACAAGAATTCTATACGATCACGAAACAAAGGGAACCAATACATGTTCGTATCCATTCCATGTAACGTATCCTTTGAAAAAGTTCTACGACAAGTTAATGGAAGATTGGAAGAAACTGCTGGAATTAAAGGGATAATTCCAATAGAAAAGAGAAAATTCCTAATAATTATTTCATCCAAGACGAATCATATCATCTCGAAATTACCATTGAATAAATAATGATACCTATTCAAGAATATTTATAAGTTATTTCTATATACGACAAATATACGTGTTATCCCGAATAGAAGCTAAATGTTGCTCTGCTATAGCAGAGGGGTGGCTCTCGTAATATTAAACACGCTTCGCCTGTCGGTAAATTTACCCATAGAAAGTTAGAAAACTGAGAAACGAGGAAAGAGAGATTGAGGCCAGGTTTAAAATAAGAGAAACGAAAAGAGACAAGAGATACACGAGACAGGCGACGAAGGGGAACGCGAACTTTGGCCTTAAGGGGTAACTTAACTGTTCGCGTGAAACTTAAGAACAGTATATAGGAGGAGAGAGAGAGACGGTACAGGAAGCGAAGGACTTTGGAGAACCAAGAAGGAGAAGCTGGTTACATGGTGCTCGACGTAGCGGAGAACAAGCCGGTTAGGTCTGCGACACATCTTGCGGCTCTTAGCCACAGGCTAACCTCTCTCTCTCTCTTTCTCTCTCTCTCTCTCTGAAGTCTCTTTGCCTCTGTTTGTCTTGTTACTGACTCGAGAATTTCAAACTCGTTCGACCGGGCGAAATCACATTGTAATCAGAGCCATTGTACTGGAAAATCTTCTATCCACAGCACAGTTAATTAACCAACGTCAGCAATGCGACACGTGTGGTGTGTTTCGTGTTAGACTATAGAATTGATGGGGGACGCGTATTCCCGAGGTGTTTATGTTTTAGGTATTGTTTGATTAATGAAACGTAGGTGTAGTTTCGATGGACCGATATGTTTTCCTAATAAACTGATGTGGTAACTGTAAACTAGTTTCCTATATATGTATAGGATGGATTTTATATTGAATTTTGATATTGAGGTTAGAAATTTACGGTTCTTGAAAGAAAATGATAATAGATAGAATTGTGATAGATGTTGTTTGGTTAATGAGATACGGATACTATTTTGACAAGTTACTGTTACTAATTCTAATGGATTGTTATGTATAATTTAATTCAACTAGTTGAGATTGTTGTGTATCTCTCTTTTTTATAAAAGAAATGATTTTCAGCAATTTAGGTATTTTAAGTGAATTGAACCGAACTGTATATTAATGCACGTCTAATATATTGACTTGGCAAAATGTAAATCATCTTTGACGAAGAAATTCTCATGAAATTTCATAAGTTAAAATTAGCACGTGCAATCATTTATCATACACTGCACATGTCATTTTTCAGATTTGCATAATGTTTTGCATTTAATCTGAATAAAAACATAAATTTTTATGAAACTAACATCATATTACGAGATATAATAATTTATGAAATATTAGATAATTAATGAATTCAGAATAAAACAAATTCATATTGAAACAGATATATACGTAAAAGTAAAAGTAATTTAGTTTGTATTATGAGCAAAGTTTAATTATTTATATCAAATGTTTTATCCAAGAGTTACATATGTTCACTAAATTATACTTGGAATTAATAAAATTACGGAAAATTCAAACGATTTCAACTATTATTTACTTTCAATAAAATACATGTACAAAAAAATTCAATCTGCAAACCATTATGCAATTTTTATATTTAATTTTTATCTTATTCTATACACTCTACAATTCTACAATTCAAAGTAAAATAAAAAATAAATAAACAATTCTATCACAACTCTATCATTGTAATATTACAAGTCTTTTCCCCCACGCAAATATAATAAATTATTTAAATTAATTGTCTAGTAGAATTACTCTCGTGAATTTCTCCAGAGACTGGTCCAAGCTGTTTGGCGTAAATAATTGAAGGCAAGGATCACAGAATTCGTTGAAATAAAACGGTTGAATCAATATTATTCGGCTTGAAGCAATTTTTCAAAGAAACTTATCGTAAGAACGATTCGATAAAAGCGAAGTGCAACCCCGGCCACCATTTATTGACAAGTAATTCCGTGAACTACGATCTCTACCATGGTAAAATAGTAAACAAAGAACTTGATCGAAGTTGGCGCGCAAAAGAAACATCGTTTCGCGATCAATTTTACGATCTCTAGTTTTGATTAAATAACAAACCGCGACGATTGGAAAACTGGAATCGTTTTAAGAGATCTTTATATTTTATTTTATTGAATAACCATTGAATAATTTATCAAAGTTATAACTTTTATCCCTCTGAATTCTCTATCTATGCTTTTTGACACAATTTATACAAATATGATTATACAAATGTTTTGTAACGAAATTGAAGGGATGATAGAATTTCTTCGTTAATGAACGAAGTTTTGATGATAAACTTCTAATTTGAAAAAACAAAAACTTCAAAAGAATGATTGAATATTTGGATCTGTTAATAGAAATGAAAATCAATTAATTGAACTATAATATTTTTTTCAATTCTGTATATAAAAATTCTCTATGTCAAATATAAATCATGAAATTATTAAAAATGTATTCTCTATCTTTTCCTTCATTTTTTTGTTTTCATTTTCAATTCAATATCAATTTTAATGATTCCAAATGTCTTTCTATCTTTTTATTTTCATTCATATCGATTTTAATCGATCTTACGATACATAGTTTTTATTTAAACCAAATTAAGTGCTAAAATTAAAGATTAAAAAAAATATATATTTTTTAATTAAAAAAAAATTCTATATGAATATTTATGATATATCTTCTGATATATCTTATATTTCTATTTTCCTTCTCATTTTCTACACTCTGAAAACATTCTATCATAAGAAATATGATCATTATGATATTCGTATTTATCTACACCAAAAATTCGAGAAAAATATTAATTCGTTTAATCAATTCGAAGATATCACTTTCTAAACTGGCAAAATAATAAACCTGACTGAAAGTTTTCATCGAATAATCTGGTAACGATTTTTGAAGATAGATATTAAATGATTATTCGATTTAATGAAGAAGGCCGAGCGTGCCTAACCACTCTGGAAAGTTTACAGAAATTTTGTACATCGCGAAAAGTTTCACAATTAGTCTTGGAAGTTTCATAATTTTGCAACTTTGCCCGTTCTTGTTTTGCTGCAGCACATTAGTGTGCTCGGTTTAATTTATCATTTCACCTCCACTTGGAACTCAACTTTCTCTTCACCATCCCCATTCTTTTCATCTTCGCTTCTTTCGCCTTGTTCCCTCGCCAATTCTCCTTTCTTTTTCTCTTCTCCTCCCTTCCAGTTTCTTCTCTCCTCCAATCTCGTGCACCGCGGTGTTTACAAAAACAAATTAAATCTCAATCTTGGCAAAACCGGTATTGGTAAAAATAAAATTTCATACGATACTTGTATAAATCTTGTAATTTGTAACTCGTAATTGGATATATCAGACATTTAAAAGTGAATTTTTTAAATGTTTTTTTTATATATTATTTAATTTTCGATATTTATAATTTTGAATATTTGAATTGTAAGAAAGATAATAAAATTTATGGAACCTCTGATCCATTAGTAATAATTTTATAACTATTTTTTACTTGCAGTGTATGAAAATATGTAAGTTGAATAAATTAATCATCTTATTCAATGTGCATTATAATTAAAAAATATATAAATTTACAGAATTACAACTTCTTTTCTCTTCTAATTTCATGTATTGTTTCATTTTCTTCTCCATTTCTTTGTGTAAAAAAATATATGTGTATATCGTTATTATTATAATCTATCAAGTTTATAATAATTTTTGTTATAAAGTTATAAATTTAATCTCCTAAATTTCTCCGAATATTTTTATTTCTCCTCGAACTTGTTCCTGTTTATCTTCTTGGAAGGCTCATTCGTAGAAGACAATTAGAAAGTAATTTCTTATGCTTTCTATTAACTCGAAACGTTCTTGCTAGCACAATATTTAACGTTATATCAAAATTGAAGTGCTCATCCTCCTTTCGATGTTCTTCGAGTGTGAATGTTTCTCGACGACACGTAATTTCGGCTTCTAGTGTTTGTCTTCTTGCGATGGCTTGACGTTTCACGCGACATTTCAAGCTTACGCTTAAGTACACTAGCGCATTATCGATTTCCGTCGACACTCTGGACGCGTATGGATTTTAAATTCTATTTAGCCGTATTTTGAAAGTAAACATTGCACATTATAAGTCTAATACAATAATAAATTCTGTATAATAAATTTATTTATTTATTTTTTTGCATAATGCCATACGAATCATAAAAAAACCTTGTTTTGGAAAAATTTTTATTCACTTTTCTTTCAAATATCAATTAGAAAGGGATTATATTTTTCGCGTACTATACATTCTTGTCAATTATATTGCACAATTTAATTTGTTTATGCTTACTATTTTAATTCATTTTATAATATTTTCTGATCGACGAATGTAATGTAATTCTTATTGCCACGATCTTCGTAGCAAAATCTTCATTTTCCAAGCGCAAAAAATAAAACGAATCTCAGACATTTAAATTCTAAAAGCAATTCCACAACGAGCCCCGACGGACATTAAAATTCGAACGAAAGCCAAAATCAAAACCAATATACCACAATCCTCAGAGATATTGAAATCTGAACGTACCATTTCCTCAATTCGTATTCTTCGAACCTATCCATCCCCCGATGGCGGCCAATGGCACACAGAAGGAAGGTCTGTCTCGGAGATTCGTGAAACGGGAGAGAACAAGAAGGTTACATTTCCCACGGGAGGCGGGTATTCTCCTTTCATTTTCAGACTTATTTCCATCCAGGATGGGAAAGAAGTTCGGCGCTCCTCTCCTAAGACGGTCCTCGAGTAAGTTAGAGGAAGGAGTCCAGGGGGATTGTGCGGGCTCGCCACGCCATCATCCGTTCCACGATGCGGAAATCAATCTCAGCAGCTTCTTCGTATCAATCTCGCATCACGCCTAAACCATCATCGTATGTTCGAAGTCATCGTTCCACCCACTCTCAGACTTTATACCTTTGGAGAGGAAAGGCTGCGGTGAAGAATGCCGTGTTGAGCTATCTTTGGAGGAAACGGGGTCGAAGGGGGAGGTGAGAGGGGCGGCTGTCGAAGGTTGGAAACGCTTGTCTGGAAAAACGATGGGCATATTGGCCGGTGTGCCGTGGTGAATCAGTTTCCGCTAGGAAACTCTGCTGAGAGAAACATCAAT
Organism: Apis dorsata; assembly: GCF_000469605.1. Lineage (NCBI taxonomy): Eukaryota > Metazoa > Arthropoda > Insecta > Hymenoptera > Apidae > Apis > Apis dorsata. The sequence continues at coordinate 110,108 of NW_006263796.1, read as the reverse complement.
TCTAGGGGGTGAACGCTGTGAATACAAATTGCACCATCTGACGCTCGTTAAGAACCCGTGAAACCAGTAGATCGTATTTCTTTCTCTCGTTCCTGATTTAGACAGTGTTTTCACGGTGTTTCGAGCCTCGTGGCAATATTGCGCCTGATCTTAACCGAAATCGCGTTGGAGAAATGTGCACGGCGATTAATCGTGTATTACTTGTTCACGGAAATATGTAGTTCAATCTGGTAATTTAAAATTTTTCTTTATTCGCAGTCTTTATTCTTTCCTTTTGATTCAATGTCTTTGACTGCTAAGATCTATTATAACATTTCAATCATGATCCCTTTAAAAAGGGATTCTTCGTTATTCCTTTCAGTATCAAGTATTTGAATATTATCCTTTAAATCTTTAAAATTTATTTTTAAAATTAATAAAAATTGAAATTTCAAAGAATGAAGAAGAGAAACCATTGCCTTAAAGATTATTCTAGCAAACGGATGCTTCGATTCGTTGAACCGATAATCATTGCAAAAGGTAAGACTAGTTCCCAAGCCAATGACCGATGCACGTCCATTGTTATAACTACTGTTTACCAATTAGTCGTCGCACGATTATAATTGCTAATTACACATACTTGTGCAGAGTTTTCACGACTGATACCGAGGCCAGTGATCCCTGCAAACGTACACGTTGTTGATTTTAAATATTACTCGATAAAAATATTATCCATGAATGTATCAATAAATTAAATTATTATTAACGTACTGTCTCGTTAAATTTTATTAAAATTCAAAGTCCTTTTGTTTTTTATATTCCTTTACAGTTTTCAACGAAAGAGAAACAGACTATTGTGCACATTTGAACACGTGAATACATCCATTGAGATATTCTTTGCACAAAATTTCCACTGATGTAACGCGAATGTACTAATAGTAGACAATAGCTGCACTTTTAGGTAAAATAATCTCAGTATATTTTAAATGCAGATATGTTCGAAAAATTCTAGAAATCGAAATGAAGATAAAAATTTATATGCGAAAAATTTTGTCTAAAATCTTATTTTCCAAATTATAGGGAATTTTAATTTTCCACTAGAAACATCTGTACGTACGCAACCGTTATTGATCGTCGATCTTACTAGGAAACGTACCATAATGTATCACATCTTTAACTTGCTCAACAGAGTTCTCTCTAACAAAAAATTTCAATAATTTTTACATTTTCTTCTTTTCGACTTATAACTTCGTAAACCAGGATTTCAATTATTCATAAGAGTAATAAGATACATGATGTTTCATAAAAGAAATTCATATTCTGTCAAATATAAAAAGTTTATGATACACACACCATGTCGAAGATACATTTTTATTACCCGAAGAAAAATATTCAAATTGCAAAGAAAAAAGAAAGAAAGAAAGAAAGAAAGAAAGAAAAAAAGAAATATCTCGATGAAAACTTTCAACATGGCCATCTCATATTTCAGTATGACTTACACGTACACATCATTCATAATTTACGATCTCGTCTGATATTCGCGCCAACAGCCACAAAGATACTACTATCCTACGTTGAAAGATATGTATATTCTCTATGAAGTTCACGCTTGCCGACTAGAATAAAGGATCGACTTCCAGTGGAAATGGAATCCTTTCCACGATACTCGAATAAGTTAAGGAAGATAATCTTAAAAAAAAAAGATATCGAGGTCACGACGATTGAACACCAAATGCTTCGAGATGGTTGATTCGGAAAACTGATTCTACCCTTCTGGCGCGAGTGATCGACTTGGAAAAGTGGAACCTTTCATAGATTTTTCTTGTCAATGGTTACTCGATCGTGCAGACATAAAGAGAGATCGATCTCAGCGCCAAAGTGGACGGAGATTGAATCAAACGGCAAAACGAGCAAATCGTTTATACTACTTTTTGCATGGCCGATTCTTGTGACTTGTCGTGTTTCTGAATCGCGAACTTAAAGACCGACAAGTTTCTTTTAACGGCGTTAAAGAACTAGCAGACAGACTTACAATTCCACGGTTCTCCAGTTCTTGAAAGGTTTGCGCTGATCTTTTGTTGCCTGTACATTTAAAACAGTTTTTATACCAAATACTTGTTTAAGTTTTTAAATAGATTTGCTCTATGTTAAGGTTTGATTATGGAAAAAGATACGAAGACGTGAAGAAGGCATTATGGTTTTTTTTTTTTCAGAGGAAAAAAATTTTTTATTATATTATATTATATTAACTAATTGAAGAATTATATTTGACGAAACAACGATATTTAAGATGGATTAATCCTTTTGCAAATTGATAGCAAAGAAGAAACGATCGGTCGACGTCTCGTCATAGGCGTGGACGTTTTAATTACAAAGAAGAATAAGATAGTCTGCGCTCTTTCTTTCTTGTTCCAACAACGGAATCAACGTCAATCAAGAAACTTCGTAACACGTTCAAGGAACACAGCTCTCTTCGGTTTAATTAAACCGTGCTAGTACGATCAGTAAATCAGTACGGTTAGTGATTATATGAAAATTACACGGAGAAACTAATCGCTTCATTTTGTGTCTATATTTTCAACAAATTTTTACAGTTAAATTTTGTAGAAAAAAAAAAAACGAATTTTTAATAATTAAAATCGCAAATATTTTCGCTTTTCAAACAACAAACTTTGAATTTTATTTAGGTAAATGAAATGCATATAAACTCTGCATATGAACAGTATAATATTTATTTTTATACTTTTTCATAGGTAGTTACTTTAAAAAAATATTTTTTTTTTTTACTATAATTTTAAATGTGCATTAAAATAACCTGTATATAAAGATATATCTATTGCGAAATTAAAAATATAATATAAAGGTAATTATGTGTTTTAATATTCATGTACTTATTAAAAATTCCTATTTCACGTTCATTCAATGCGTGGATGAATAGATATATAGAGAATATACAGAAAGAGAGATGAAAGATATATTATAACTCGAAAAAGATGCTATCTACTATCAGAAAATGTTGATATTTTTCTCATATTAAATAAATTCTTTCTCTTTATAAAAATTCCTTTATAAAAATACGAATGGAATCGATAATACAAATTTTTCCTTACAAAAATTTTATGATTAAAATTCATGATTATCATTATCATGATAAAAATTCTATAATATATACGATGAATATTTAATTTCGAATATATTAGAAATAATTTTAATAAAACAAACTCGAATTTTTTTTTGTTCGTTTTATTAAAATCAGGAATAAAATTGAATCGAATCAATCGAAAGAAATCTTCGGAATTATCTTTTTTATATTTTACGAAGCTAAACTTTCCTAAAATAGTAGTTGTCTGCAACACGCCAGACGGAAAAAAATCAGCCATGGGAATTCAATTAATTCTTCTCGACATTCGTTCACTCGTTAAAATGCACGAACGATTGCAACCACTTTTAGAAATCCTTTTTCCGCCGTCACCTTCCTTTTTACCAATTCGAAAGTAACCGTTCAGTTCGTTCCTTTATTTAAGGTCTATTGATATTCGATATTTAAAGAAAGAAAAGTAAGAGGAGGCGAGAGGGAAGAACGATTTGCGAGAGGAAAAGAGAAGTAAAATTTGGATAAACGGTGAATCGTTGAAATTCTCACCATGATTGGTACAGTCGTATGCAAATGCACGTCATATGTCATCAATATGCATCCAGGAAGTTAAATTATTCCGTGGATGAAACGGTACACGCGATGATTTCTAACCAAGTTGAATGGGATCATTCATTGATTTAACGGGTTACAAAGTTATGGTATTTTGTGTATCGTATTATAATGCTTGTATGCTTTATAATGTTCAACTGAGAGATTATTTTGTTTGTGTAAAGGTAAATAATAGAATTATATTGTTCGATATAATGAATACAGTATTTACTATTTGTCGTTCTCGCTTATCGTGTTTCTCAATAATGCATATTTTCGTAAATAAAATTGTTTAAAAATTTAATTCGCGATTTTGAAACTTGTATTAATTTTATTTATCAGTTTCCTACGATTTTTTAACGAAATAAATGAAATAAAATAAAAATGAAACTTTTTCATTTATAAATTCATTTATCTATCCATCTCTTTTGGATAGTTTTCTGATTTCTGTTCTAGCAAAATTTTATCATTTATTTAATGTTAATTAACTATTCGATATTAAAATTTCATCTATTTATAATAAGAGATATTTCTTTCAGTTTCTCATTTCCTAAACTTCGTCCCATTTTTTGAAAAAAACTATTATTTTATACCTTTTCACTTAAATAAAGATAAGTTAAATTATTTCATAAATGGAAGCTACAGAAACTCAAAATCTAATATTAGATTAATACTAAAGTGGAGAGATGTTGATCTTAATCAAGGAAATAGGTGGAACATCCATATTATTCAACTAAACATTCGACTGTACTTATATTATAGTACCATTGTTAGACTTAATGTAAATCTAAATCATTCTACATTAACACTTCAACGTTATAATTTTATACTAACTTTATACATAATTAAACTTTTAGGTTTAATCTTTCAAATTAAAATTTTTCTCAATAGAAATTTAGACCTATTCCTATAATTAAGGGATTAAATGAAAAAATAATACAAATGTATTATTCTCTACAAACAAATTAAATTTAAATTTATCTACAATTTTTTCAAATTATGAATTTTACTATTATTAATTTTTTATATCAATTTTCATCCTACTTCTCGATTAGAAAGTTAAATAATCTCCTAAATTTCACATCTATTCTTCGAATTAGACATCGAGAGAGCAGGAATTAGGAGTTAAACTCAAACAAAACAACCGGAAATTAATCCAGTCAGCCTCGAAACAACACGTATCTCAGTAGTTACGTAGTTGTAACTCCGCGGTGGTAGAAATCTTCAACATCGATCATATCGCGAAACGGCTTTCATGGTCGTATGCGGTTCAAAGGCAGGTGGATCCGTAAGGAATGTGTCAAAAGCCCCAGGCCAGGGCCACGGTTAAGCGGTTTCTACCTTCGTAAACGTATATGATAGATGGCACGCGTTACGTCCATGCATTGAATAGCGAATTAAATTCTGCTTGCTTCACAAATTTACCCTTCCGCGGTTTATCTGCATCAGACACCTGTCATCCATAGTATTCACTTTGCCTATGCGCGTTACACGCCACGCATTCCACGTGTGAAATGTCGATAATGAGGTTTCGTGTTGACGAAAGGAAAGATCGAATGCTGTGCATCTCGTATATCATGTATAAATGATATTATGTTTCAATAAGAAACGATATTATTTATAATGATATTTTTTTAGAATTGTTAAAAAAAATGATTTCTATCGTATTTTTTTATGAAAGAGGATGATTTGGAATAATATTCTTCAGAATTATTTAAAAAAAAATTATAATGAAATTGTAAAAGAGAGAAGAAAGGAAATTTTTCAATTTGGATTTGTTAGTGAAGTCATTAGTAACGCCATCTAGTAGAACCATTCCTTAAACACCGATATAAAGTTTAAGTCGGAGAATTTAATGATTAATTCATTACTTGTATCAATTGTGACGGAATACTGCGATGATATTGATCGACATTATCAAAATTTGACAATGTTATTCGAATATTGTTTAATTTTTAATTATAAATTCTAAGTTAAATAAAATTATTATTTAAAAAATTGATTCAAATATTAAAAACGAGGCCTGGAATAATTTTATTCAAGTATTGATAGAATATTTCGTAATTAAATAATAAATAGAATATTTATTAAACGAATCTTTTTGATAAATATTATTTTTTTTAGTACGATATGTTAACAATTTTATCTTCTTTAATGTAACAATACGAGAAATAAAAAAAATTAAAATAACAGATGGAACATAGATGTTCGAAAGAAAAAAAAGACCGATATATCGTGCCGTGAAAATTTATTGTTAGTGATACGTATCGTAAAAAATACTGTACTGTTTGCAATTTTATTTAAAATTTAAACAAAAAGCCAATAAAATCATGTTCTATAAATTTTTAACCGTATCACGATTCATAACCAATTCATGACCAATATTTTATAAGCAAACCTTCAAACTTAAAAAATTACACGTATAGATATTCTATATGTAAATAATTAAAAATAAAATATATTTTCGAGATTTAAAAATATGAAAACATTCTAAAATCTTTTCAAAATTATTAATATTAAACCTATTATTATTTTTTATTTATTTAATTCAAAACGAATAATTAATGAAAGATTAATATAAATAACAAATTTAAAGATCGAACGATTTTCGCGATTTCGATACAGATTATTATTATCAATCAGATCGAAGTTCTGGTAATTTCTCAAACCGCGTATATCTAATTGTACGTAGCGAATAAAATTAATTTTCAATCGTATCTCGTATCGTATCTCTACGATTTATCACATTTAATCCGAAATTACGCTTATTAATTAACAATAATATTTAAATAAATACATGCATACAACACCAAAATATGACCAAAAATTTAATTAACGATATATCTAGAAGAGATTAATAAAACAATTTTCTTTTTATTGAAAAACGATATTATTGAAATTACTTCATAAATATTTTATTCGTTAAATAACATATTTATACCAAATATTCCACGAAAACATTTTTCATATCCTCGTTAGTCAAATTATTTTCTAAAATCTATTTTCTCGTGAAATTTTAATTATCCAAACAACGAATGTTACAGTTTGAAAATGATCGTCTTTAAAATTACTTTTTAAACCTAATCATTAGAGAGTGATTAAAAAGTTCTTCAAAATATAGTGCAAGGTGATTATACGTGTTATCGGGAATTAGGGTATATAAGTTAGAATGGGGAAAGGTAAAACGCAGTTATCCCTAATCATTATAATTATCCTCATAAATAAGAATGTTTCTTGGGTATACTTCTGTTTTTCCTCGCCATATCGTACTCCCTCTATTATCTAAATTTCATCTTAACTTTCCCCTTAGGAAGCTAGGGAAGTGTTTGTCCGGAAACTTCAGCACGCTATATTGCGCTAAAGAATATTTCTTGGAATAAAAATAAAAATAAAAATCACACAATGTTTCGTCTTCCATTTTATTAATTTTCTTCTTGATAAAATATATCTCGAAAAAATTACAATATGTATGTATATGTGTACTTAGAACAGTACAAAATTGCGAAAATACAAAAATAATTTTGTATAAACCAATCTATGTAAATGAATATCTAATTTTTGCAATCCTATTATTGCTATAAACTGAATTTATTCAATTTAATTTTGCTTTTAGAATGTGAAACGTATGTAATTATATTAAATATTTTATAATTGAAATAATTGATGTAATGTTAAAGAATTCTAGCAAAACAAGTTTTATCTAATTTTGATGACGAGTTCATAGTTTGATGAATTTTAATTGTATAATAATATA
>NW_006263796.1:94409-102097 GCF_000469605.1 Apis dorsata | reverse complement strand
TATATATATATATATATATATATATATATGATAAAAAAATAAAAAATTATGATAAAAAATAAAAAAAACAATTGTAGAGTATTTCTTTCTATTCTTTTGAAAAAAAAACTAACAAAAATCTACATACAAGAATACTTTTGCACTTTTCAAATATATATAACTTTTCGAATATATCTTGTACCATAAAAGGATAAATAAAAAAAGTAGAAAAAAATACAAAAAAGTAGAAAAAACTAAACAAGAAATAATAATTATGTGAGTCGTTTCACATGGTCGGTCTTCTTTCGTGAACTCTTAATGAAACCTAGAAACTCCAGCTCTGCGACCGCTTGAGCAAAACGAGCTCTAAATCTCCGTTAAGGATACCATGAACCATGATAAAATTCACACGTGTTCCCGTGTGAATTATTCAAACAAGAGGCATACGATCCCGACGAGTAACCGCTACGAGGCTACGATTTCACCATTACGAGCTATGATATGAATTTCAAACGCATCGTGGCTAGACAAATCTTCCTACTACGTTCCATTTACTCCTCGACAGTGGGGAACGTGAGAAAATGAAAAAGGATACTGTAATTTCGGATCCACGTCCCTTTGCTCCTTTGCACTGCTTGTTGGATCCACGATAATTAAAAATGCCTGTAAGAAGTGGTCTAGTCTGGATATGATACAACTTTATATGCAAACTAAAAAATTTTATATGAGAGAGGCAGAGGATTAATCCTTGAAATCCCAAGTTTCAAATATCGTACATAAAAAGCCAAAGATCTGGATTTTTCTAAAATTTAGCATTCTAAGCATGCATTCAAAATATTTAAAATTCTACTAATGCGAATATGGAACAATTAAAATAGAAAAAAAAATATTCAAATATAAAGAACCTGTTATTTTTCTGTTTTTTTAATTTATAATTATGAAATTTTTTATCGTTAAATATGTGAAATTGAAAAAAAGAGAAAAAAATTAAAAAAATTATGATAAATTAGTTGAATATTTTAACGTTAAAAGTGGCAATATCTCAAAGGCAAACGAAACTTTGTTGCCCCATTAAAAACCCGCCTTTCTATGCGAATGTGGCTTAACGCCTTACGATCTACGAATGTGGTCGACATCCGTGAAAATGGAATTCCCGAGAAATGCTCGTATCTCCGTTCATTTTTCCATTTCATGGTGCAACTCTTTCAAATAAGAAAACGTAAACGTCAAGAATTAGAAAAGCGTTTAAAATTTATGATTTAACATGTAATGAAAATTATTTTTTTAAATGCATTATATTTTAAAATTCGACAAATATACTCAACTTTATAAATTTTATAAATTTTATACCACGAGAAATGAAATAAATATAAACGAAACAAAATTTATGATATATTTGTATTTTTTGATCTCGATGCAATAAAATAAAATGCATCGATATGTATCTGTAAACAAATACGTAAATTTTTATTAAATTATAGTAAATTTACATTAGCACAAAGTTCATGCACTATATAATTAAAATTAATGAATTTTCTGTGAATCATCGCAGAATAACAAATAACCAAATTGCTACTAAAATAAATCTATAGAATTCGAATCATATTTTAAAGCATACTCAAAAACCATAATTAAAAATTTCACAAAAAAATCGATTAGTTCAACCAAAACAATTCAATAAATTTCCAATAAAATATAACCAAAAATACCCATATAATTTTTACTATAATCTTACCTTTGACCATCCTTTTTACAAGCACAACTAATTCATAGATCAATCCATGTATTTTAATTTCCTTTGTCCAAAACTCTGCGAGCCTGTGAATTTTCCAAGCGGTCGCTTAACGACCGCGAAAAAATAAAACAAACCCCCTTAAAATATCCTCCACCGACTAAAAAGCCCATTTACAACCGCGCGCACTCGCGTGAATCATTCACGCCGCGACGAGTATCGATTAAAATCAGGAAACGGACGGCATACGTGACCATAAGTATAACCGTGATTAATCTGTAAACACGAACACGAAACGGATTGTCGTTACCTGGAGCCAGTCGTACATATTGATCAGTTTCCTGGATTCCAAGTGCAGCTTGTAAATTATACTGAGGTCAGGCAGCGTGGACGGAATGGCGTCGTCGTTCTCCAATTTGCAACACTCGCACTGAAATATGTATTTCCAATTAACTTAGGATACAGACAGGGCAGGGCAGGAGACATCGACAAAGTACTTTTTCCGCCATCGCGAAAAATCTACAATCGATATTTGCAACGAAGGCGCGAATAGAAGGGTCGATGACATGCCGGAAGAATCAAAAGCAACAATAAATGTGGCGTGAACAGAGGTAAACGATCGTTGAAGTCGCGAATTCAGCCCTCTTTCGATGAAAAGCAATTGAATCAATATCACGAATACTTTTGTAACGAATAATATTTCGAATGGAATGAATAGAGAATAGATGAAAAAGGAAGAAAGAGTAAAAAAGTATCGAATGCGAATAATGAGAGGATGTATTCTTTTCGTGAAATGAACGAGTTTTCGAGAGAAAGTTTAAGAGAAAAACATCGTATCCTGGATTTTTTTTAAAGAAATGACGAAACTTAGATTCGCATGTATATTTTAAATGATTGAAAATTGATGAATGTGAATTGTAATAAAATTTTGGAATTTATTAAATTTTGTAATTGTATTTTATGTAGTTGATTGTTGATTGTTGATTGTTAAGATTTGAAAAAAGAGAGGATAAAGTACATTTATGTACTTTTATATATGTACATTTATATTTCCATTCATAAATCAATGATTTTTGTTTAAAGAGAAATTTGTGGAAGGATTTTAAAAATATATATTTATTAATTTCGATTTCCCTCTAATCATAAATGTAAAATGAATTACAAGTTCATTATACAATAATAATATTATTACGATAATATTACAATAATTTATGAATGGAAATGTAGTTATGTATTAATCATGTTATTAATATTAGAATCCGGATGCAGTCATTTTAACTGTTTTCGTATTTTATTTTCTTATTTCTCTTAGCTTTAATATTCTTACAATTAGTATAAGTATTTTCATATTCAACTCTTTTTACAATATTAAAATTTTGTATGTTATTTAAAATGATTACGAATTTTCTTTGCAATCATTTAAAAAAATATTTGATACTTCACTATGTATAGAATTTTAAATAAAACTTGTTAATTTTATTTTCACAAATGTATATGAATTGTATATGAAAATATGTGTATGATTGATTACTCATTCTTTATATTTTCATAATAAATTAATAAAATTACTACTAAATATATTGAATAATATTTGTTTATAATATATGCACATAATCAACAAAATGTAATAGAGTGAAAATGACTGCAGGTTAGTAAAATTTTAGATAAAATGAAATTTCTAAAATTTTACTGTTAATAATTTCATTAAGATAACATCTTATTTTCAAAAATTATATATTCTATTCACGTTAAAAGCACACCATGACCACAGCATAAAACTATAAAAATAATATTTTTCTCACTCACGTTTAAGTACACTTGTGGATTGTTTAGTCCAGTATGAATCGCAGATCTCAAAGATCCTCGAATATGTTGCTTCGCTAAATTGCCATCGTTGAAACAAAATATCTCATTTCCTGGTATATAATTAGGATTAACCAAATAAACAGAAAATACTTTCTGGTCCAAATAATCGATCAAATCCTGCTGTGCTATTTTATAAGGCGATTTAGAGTGTGTTTTAGACATTTTCAACAATTTCTACAATGAAACACAAAGCAAAAATAATTGATTTCTATTTTCTTCCTTTCTTCGACTTTAAAGATCATTAAATTTTAATTCAGACCTCTTTCAACTGAAGTCGACTGAGTCTTTCACCCGTAGAAACAATATCTACAGGTTTTTCTGCAACTTCTAAACTGGATTCCTCAATTCTTTTCTCAAAACTCTGCAAATCTTTTTTGACTTTTATCATATCTGAATCTTTTGAATTTGTGATAATTGCTATCAAAGAGTTCAATTTTGAGAGAAGTTCCTGCTTAGATAAAAAGGTCAATAATTGCAGACATTCTTTATACTCTTGAGATTCTTTCAGATTGTTCAAATAAACCACTGTTGTATAAAATTCACGTAGCTGTAATAATGTTGTAAATTTTCCTTGGATTCTTTTGTGAGGGAAATAACTTTTTCTTTTTTTTTTTTTATACCTGTTTACCCATTGGTGCATTTGGTAATGTTGACACGAAATCGTGCAAACATCTGAGTATTAACAAAAACCGATGCATATATTGATGAAAATTATTTAAAACTTGGATCAATATTTCCTACAATATTGAATATAAATATGCTAAACTAGCTCTAATTCAATATTTCTTTAATTGCAAAATACAATTTTAAATTTAAAATGATTATGAATATACCTTAAATTTACTATTTTCAAGTAATTCATCTTTGTTTTCATCTTTTGTCAATTGTTGAATATGTTTTTCTATAGAGGGCAATTTTTTAATTTCATTCAAATCTTCATCTGTCAATGAAGACATCCTACTTTTTATTTTGTGTGGTTGACAACAAAGAGAATTTACATTATTTGCATAAAAATGTTGTATCATACATATCTAAAAATTTATTGAAGAACAAAAAAAGACAAAGAAAATAAACAAAAACTTGAAAAGGAAACAAAAGATATCGATACCTTATAACTTAGAAAAAAATTCTGTACAGAAAAATCATAAAATAAAAAGATATCCGTTAATAATTGGAACGCGCGTCCAGTCAATTTAAATGGAATATTTGTACCAAAAACAGTATTTTCTAATACATCTGATAATACATCAATTTGTTTTTTTGTTTGAAATACCTGAATAAAAATCAATTATTATCTCTAATAATCTACTTATTATCAATTCTACAATTCTACAATGCATATTGCTTACTTGAACATTTAATTTTGATGTAACATCATATGTCAAAGATCTATGAATGGCAAATAAAGTGGTTGCAACACCAAAAATAAGAATAAATTTCATCGAATTTGCATATGCACTAAAAACAAAATATATATTCGATAACCCTAATGCACAAATCAGAAAAAATATTCTAACAATATCCTAATATAGAAAATACCTTAAAATTAAAATGAAATCATGTAATACTGCAGCAGGGATACTTTCAAAATCAGTTAATATTATAATAAGAGGATCATTTTGATCACAATGCTCTTGGTGCCATGCTTTTAAAGCTCTCATATGACATTGATTCTTTTTAATATGTGTATCCTCATCCTATAAATACATATCCTACATATAACATACGTTTTCAACATATGTTTTCATATTATAATACTTTATATCAAATATATACTTCTCCATTATTTATCAATTGATAAATTGATTTTTCTGTAATATCTTTTATATTATTTGAGTCTCTGCTCCATAAAACTGCTATATGCTTTGTTTTCACTTCTAACTTAGAAACTATTCTTTGAAACATTTCTTTATGATCAGAAACATTAACTCCTGCAATGCGATTGTTTCAAAAAGCGTTCAATTGTGAAAAATACTCTAAATATATATTTAATCTTATCACCTGCTAACACAATAGCTGCCTGTATTTCATCAAGTTGTTCTATTGGTTTATTTTTGACTTTAGTAACAAAAGATTCTAAATTATTTAAAATTTCTTGGAACATATTTAATCTTACATCCTAAAATTTTAATGCAAAAAATATAATACATATTTTGCATTACTATGTAATACAGAATTTATTATACTATGTAATACAGAATTCATAGCGACGGAGTATAAAAGTAAAATTTTTCATCTAATTTTTAATACAAATTAGCATACAAAAAATACCTCCATGGCATTTTGAATGCCATCCCACGTTTCTTTATAAGTAAGGTGCCATGGTTCATTTATATAATCTGGTTGTTCAAATTTTGTTTTTTTATTTCCAATTTTATATGCACCTTTATGTACAAAAATGCCCTAAAAGTATTATAACTAGTATTTATCTTCTTTTATAAAAAATAAAAATTGTTTTAAAAATATTTATATATGCTTTGATGAAATAGCATAAAAAGTACAAAAAAAAATCAAGATGTCGCTAAGATGTCAAATAATTTTTATTACGATAGAAAATTATTAATATAATTATATTTCTCATATAAATAATTCTTTATAAATTTAATATTCGTTTTCAAATATAATAATAATAATAATTAAATGTTCGATTTATAAATCTTAGTTTTCATTTAATTAAAATTTCAACGTTGAATTCTTATACATATTATACTCATTAAATCAATTGCGCGATATAAATGCGCGGCAAATACCGCGTTTACATTCTAAGGTTATGTAAGTAGAAGCAACAGGTGTATTTTACCTTTGATACTGATGCGTTGTCCATTTTAACGAAGAAATATTCCTTAAACAATATAAACTAATAAAATAAATCACTATTTTAATCATTTAAATCACTATTTGTTACATAACTAGAATTAAAAATGTGAAACACACTCACTCCGTAACGACTGGACCGCAACTGTTGCTTTAGTTAGTTTCAGTAGCGCTCTTAGAGTGCGCTAGTCATCAGCGCGCTTTGTCGCCAATTTTAAATAACTTACCAACATCGAATCTATCAATTATTCCAAAATTACAATAATAATTTCTTTATATGATATTTCCTTATCCTTATATAATTAACTAATTTCTTAAATAATTTTTATAATAAATTACATCGATTTAATTAATTATTACCAATTTAATATTTATAATAAAAAAGAAATGTCAAAAGGAGTGCAAAATTTGTCACGTTTTAGCTTAATTATGAAAAATATAAGAAAAATTTAATCTTATTAATTTGACAACAACAAAATAAAGCGAATGAAACTCTATTACTTTATATTTTAATTATTTTTCTAATGTAAATTATTAAATAAGTTACACATATAACGTATCCCCAATTCATATTCCGTCCAATTCAATTCTGTTCCATGTACTACCAAACCAAATTCCACATATTATACTTGTATTAAAGACAATTTGAATCAACGTGTTCGTCCTACGAATCATCTATACAAACTTACAATCAACGCACTGTACGAGGCATAACCCCAGAAGCGAGGGAGGAATTTTGAAAATCGGTATGCAGTAACCCGGGTGCAGGGTAATTGCGATATTCGAATTTCACGAGCGTAAGCTGCCACGATCATCATCTGAATCGCAAATGCGTCGATTGAATCCGTCGAAGCCGAGCAAACAATCCGGAAACCGAGAGTTTGATGCTATGTTTCCGTGTGGTGGAGGAGGTGGTGCTCGTCGAACTTTCGTCGAATTGGAAGGGGTAGAAGCCCGCTACTTGCCCAGCGAACTTGCCTGCCAGGAACTCGTAATTGATTTAAAGAAGTGTCCAAACAAGATGCCGCGCCCCTTGCTTCTCAATGTACTGAAATATCCCACGCCGGTATGCGCCCGTGTAAACGACCGTGCAACGGGCACTGGAATCGAAATTATTCCGAGCTCCCCAGCCACGTTTCTATAAGGTCTGTTTACCCTTCACCTTTTCCCGAAATTTAACCTACAAATAGACGATTCGAACTGACGCCTGCTTGGAATGTTATTACGAGAAGGAATATCGGATTGAATTTTTTTGCATACCTTTCTGTGATTCGCCGACGATACGTTTATACCACGT
>NW_006263796.1:90515-94218 GCF_000469605.1 Apis dorsata | reverse complement strand
TATATTTTTTTTTTTTTTTTTTTTTTTGGAATTTTTATTTTTCCAAAGTAAAAATCGAAATGGATCACAATAAAAAATTGAAAAGTTTTGCACGAGGATTTTGTTGAGATTGAATGTTCTATATATCAATGAAAAATAAATCAATCTATGACCACCTCTTGACCAACAATATTTCTAAAAAGATAAATAATTAATTGAAATAAAATTTATTTTGTCCTCCTCCTTTCTAAACTTTTGGCTACACCTTTGATAATATCTCTTTTTCTACTGGAAAAATCCTCCATTCCAACAGAATCATTTTCTTTAACTGTGAAAACGAGGTTTGAGAGAGTGACAACAGTTTCGACAAGTCCCTGAATCCGACCGTTCTCGTGTTTCTTTACGTTTGATGGCGAGCTGGCCAACCATTTTATCGTCGCATCAGCGGAAACTTGTCCACCCTCTTCGGTTTCGGATCGTTTTTGCGATCCAGATTTAGTTGAATTCGCGTTCTTTCAGAACTCTGAGAGAGGATTGATCGCAAACTTATCTGGAAATCTTTTCGTTTTGTAAAGGGAGAGATTTAATCGAAGATCATATATGCAAATATAGTGATAAATGAGGAAATAAAAGGTTGAAACATGGAAATGAATATGATTATATAAAATGGACGATAGACATGCATGACATACTGTATAATGTCGAGAATAGATTTATTTATCGATTAATTAAACAATTTTGAATAAGATTAATTGTAATTTTGAAGGATAAATGATATTTTTAATTATCATATTCTCATGTATTAATTTGATAAATGAAAAGAAGAGAATATTTTATATTTGATATCAAGGAATAAAGAAGATTGATAATTGGAAGATATGAAAGTTTATGCATTTCTTGGAAATTTAATCGTAAAATCCGAATAGAATGATAGAAAAAATATTGAGAACAAAATATAACGACATTTAACTGAATGAAAATGAATATTTTTTACGAAAAACAAAATCATGCCGATAAAATTAATATTCTTTAAAAACTACATTTCAATTTACATATCTCGATAAAAGCAATATAAAAAAATCCTATTTTTAAATATAAATTAGAAGTAAATAAGGAGTAGTAAAAATTTTAATTAAAAAATTACACCACACAATCCCAAATATAACGAGAAAAAGTGCATAACTCATAAACGTTACTGCCGCATTCCGCCATTAATCTCTGGCAAGCGGAAACAAGAAAATCTTTGATACCGTTAAATTACACCCGTGAACAAGGCAGCCGGGAGCAAATAAAAGCGGAGGCATTATTCATCGTGGGGGGCGACGAATCGCACGTACGACGATCGAAAAATCTAGACAAATATGTTCCATTGAACGATCAATAGGTCCCCTCCCCCCCGTCTCTGCATCGTTTTGTCCCAGACGTCCCTTTCAACGAAGGCGGATGATTAAGTCCTCGATCGAATCCCATTTATTTTCCGGCGGGGAACCCCTTGGGGCACAGGTGCGATGGCCCCCCCTCCCCCAGACCACAAAACGAGAATATTCGTACAAAGCTGTTTGCGCGATCGATTTATATTCACTCCGCGCGAAAACTTTTCTGTTCTATGTTGGCCAAGCTTGTATCCGGATAGCCAAGCTGCAATTTTTTAAGATTATAAAAAATATCAAAAAGAAAAGAAGAAAATGTATTTAAAGTTCGAAGATTCAAGAAAATCGAGATATTTCTTAATCGGTTAGAAAAACAATTCAACGAAACAAAATTAAGTTTTTTAGATAACCTATTATTTTTAATATTATACGAATTTATAAAATTATACCGAAATGTCACAAGCTAGGGATGACCCTTCACCGATTTATCTAACCATAGCTATGGATCCATGAATATCTAAGGAGATCAGTGTTTGAGAAAGCTTTGAAAACAGCTGGCAATTTAACGAAACAGGACCCAATCCATGGCATTCGTAATGAGCGTCATTGTTGTTGCTCCCATCGCGCATCTTCCAGCTCCTTTTACCGCCGAGATTGAACTTTTCTCCGCAAAATGCAGAGCGTTATCTATACTATCGTAGAAGTCCAAGGTAGATACCGAGTGGAAAAAAGCTCAAAGATTACGAGGACATTCTAGCCGGTAACGAGATAATAAAGAGACCAAGCTTTGTAGCTTCGCGGCGAACTCTTTACCACCTCTTCTCCCATTTCCTCCCTTTTGGTTCGAGCTTTATCTCTTTCCTGGTCTTTCTTTTGCCTTCTCTTTCCTTCTTCCTTTTTTTTGTTTTCCTTTTTTTTCCTTTTTTTTTTTTTGTTTTTGTTTTATTCCAACCTGTCCCCTCCGCGTTTCCGCGCTCTCGTAATTCGCGTGTGCTCGTTGCGGTTGAAAATAAAATTTTTGCGCTCGGTGACGAGCTTGGATTCGAGCGAGAACGATCTTTTTACGGTTTGGCTCGTGGCCGACGATGAGAAGAGAAGGCAACACGTTTGATGGATTGTACTTTGCGGGATTCTGTCCTATTTATTCCAGTTGTTGCCAGTTTTACGGCCCTTTCCTGGAAACTGTGCCTCCCTCCGCGTTTAAGTGATACTGCGCTGGCGTTTAAGAGAGATTGGAGAAGGTAGATAGAGAATGATAAAATTATTACGATCGAAAAAAAATTTTATATCATATGTTTTTTTCGCGATATATTTGATATTTGATATTTGATCGAAATATATATTTTATTTTTTTTTTATTGTTGATAACACGCGAATGATTTATGAAAGATATATAAGTTATGTAGAATATTTTTGTTTTTATACTATTTTATAACAGAAATTGTAATTTAAAGGATTATAAATTATTTTTATTGCTAATGTTACTGTCACATAATGACGAACGATCATTTTTTGAATCGATTTTGTTGCAAAAGATTTATGCAAAAAATTTAATCGTTCGATATTTTATTAAAAAATTGAAGAACGTAGATATTAAGAAAATAGAAATTCAAATCTACCTCGATTTAACGGATTAATTTTAGTTTATCATTTATAAAATCATCGGAATAGATAATACCGAGCAAATAGTAATTGAAATGATTCTAAATCAGTATTAATGCAATGGTGCATGAATATTCCTCTGTTAAATTGATTTCATCGCTAATAATTCGAGAAGTTCTATTTTGAACGTTGTAATCCTAAAATTTCCTCTGTTGTTTAATTCATACCGAAATTCTACCTTTACCCACGTATATCCCTGTTATATCATAAATATATTAGAAAATATCGTTAAAATTCTTTATTGAAAAAAATATGAAAAAGAAAAAAATAGAAAATATTCGTTTTCTTGTTCCAGCGAATTTCCCAAAGACGATCGAGAATCTAGGAGACTCAATCTCGTCGGAGTTAGAGGGTAATCCACCCTTGTGGGTCACCAGGAGACCAGGCACTCACGGTCAAGAAGTCTACATAAATAACGCTAAAATCCTCATAGATCGGAGCAATTTTCAATCTAAGGTTAGCGTTGGCGGCGACGTAAAGACTCAGGTAAGCTCTTTATTCGCTCAATTTTTCTTCCGGTATATCCCTCAATCGTTTCAAGGAGTCTAAATGAAAATATTAAAATGAAATATTCTACCTTTTGTTCTACTTCTACGAATCGTAAATAATCTTTAAGATCTAATTTGGACGTATCAGATCATTTTATGAATTATTTATATGAAAAAAAACAATGGAACTTTTATTTATTATTT
>NW_006263796.1:89805-90295 GCF_000469605.1 Apis dorsata | reverse complement strand
TTTTTTTTTTTTATTTATTATTTATCGCTGATCTTTCGCGTATCATTATATTATTATATTATTCTTGATATAAATTCAATAAAATAACAAACGCGAATTTTCCAAATGCAAATATATACATTGTTCTCATTGTATAACGATCTTGATCATGACATGTACAAAATGATCGGTTGAAGAGTTAATATCGAGTAAATTAAAATCTCGATTTAAATATTGATTGATTCAAAGCAATTACAAAATGAAATGAACGCACAAGTATTGAAAATTAATTTTCCTAACTAAATTTAGTTCGAAATATGATGAAAAATTCGGAATAATTAAAAAAATATAGCGCGCAAGCTCAATTATTTATATCCTCTTATGTTTTTCTCTCGAGTTTACCTTGTTTGTAAAGTATAAGAGATAATGTTTTTATTTACCTACTTGAATTTTTCATTTTTGCAAACACACACACACACACACACGTGATATGCAACGTGTTTAAGGAAAC
>NW_006263796.1:82940-89605 GCF_000469605.1 Apis dorsata | reverse complement strand
TTTTTTTTTTTTTTTTTTTTTACGGGAGTAATCTCGCGAGTAATTAAGTTAGTTTACGCGGTGCTCTGCGTGAACGCGACTTCCGGCACGATATCTGCGAAACTGCGCCCAAGGAGTTGGCCTGCCACACTTCCTCACTTCCCTTCTAACGAGATTTTAACGAGCTGTACAACTCGACTTTCTGGACCAAGAAATCTTTCGTCTTATCGGGGGATATCGCCTCGATAACCTCTCGAATACTCTTATTCAATCCCCGAGGACACTTCTTATGAATAAAGCTTTCCTTCCGTGAAACAGATCCGCGAGTGCAATAAAAATTGAAGGAGTGAAAAGTGGATGATTTTTAGAAAGTGAACGAAAACTTGGATTTCACTTTGCGTGAAATCAGATGGAGATTGGATGAGAGAAATCGTTTAAAATTATTTGACGAACTGTAAATTGAATTACTTCTAAAGATATTTTCTTCTTTTTTTAAATTAATATTAGTCATATTGCTAATGATGATAATAAATAATAGATGAACGATATTATTATGATATTAAAAAATAAAGAAATGTGAAAATTTATTTTATTAAATTGAAAATGTTAACGTTATTTATTTATGGAAAATATGAAAATTGGTAGATAATATTAAATTTATCTTTATATAAATGAAATTTGAATAATAATCGCGAAGCAATTAAAGAGTTAACGTTTCGTTTAAACTTTCCCTTCTTATTCAAAATTGTTACGGAGAATTTTTAAGAACTGGAACAGTTTAAAGTTGGGTAAATAGTAAAGTTGAAACATAATTTTAGTTCTCTTAGTAATTGATTTGAAATTTAATTGTTATTTGATAATAGCAATTCTAAACTTTGAGTAGATTGAAGTTTAGAATTGAAGTGTAATTGCTCCTTGCAAAGATGTCTTCATATGATTAGAAACTAATTAACCAAAGTGGCATTGTACGGTTAATTAAATTGCTACCAACCCAGTTTGCTAACTACGTTTTAATCGTAACTTGTTCCATAATTAATTTCAACTCTCAAACGCTGATCTCGAAACACGGATATTTTTCTTAAACTCTGAAAGATTAATTTTAATTTCATCTTTCACAAGACGATTTTTACTTTATTAAAACTAAAATCTTGAACTTGGTTAAATCTTAATCTAAAACTGAAATCGCATTTACCTTGAGGTATAGAAGAAAAAGAAGGGCAAAAAGGATTAAGAGATTAATGCACTTGTAATGGAGCAGAAACAGAGATGTATTTCTTCTGCTTGACTGTAATTATCTTGTAAATTTTTTTCTTTAACGAAATGTATTTATTCCAATTATTTTTGCATATGATTTATAATTTTGCTCATTATTTATAAGCTATTTTAAACTTATTTCAACTTCATATCATTAATTACTTTGAAGTTTTCAATGAAATATTCTTCTCTTGAAGTTTATCAAATTTCTTGATACTAATATTACATCAGACAAATATTGTACTTTACTTCCAGTTATATGTTCTTTGTTATATTAATACTTTACTCTGGTTGTGTATCTTTCATCTGCATAAATATTGTACATACTCCTAAAGCTAAAATAAATCATACACGAAGTTTTAAATGTTTAATTTTCAAAAACAATTTCTTGTATCTCAAAAAAAAACTTACTTATATATAATATGAAAGTACATTTATAATACTTTTCACTTCACAATTAAATAAACATCAATTAATCTTCAGACAAATAAAACTTTGTAATTCTAAATTATTCAATATTCCATTCATTTAATTGACCTATCAAAGATTTAATAAAAAAAGAAAAAGTCTTTTCCAGACAAAATCTTTCACTCAATGCTGAGAATATTTTTCAATTAAATTCTAAATTTATAACATTTTAAACATCATTGGTTCAACAAACGTAGTTCTTGAATCATTCAATATTCTCATCGTTCACAATTCTTATTCGACGTGTTTGTGAATTTCTTAATCCAAACGAATTTTTTCAATCTACATCCAGTACCATTGCCTCGATGAAAATCGCGCGGGGACCAATCTTCGACTAATCTCTTCAACGCGTTCGGCCGTAGATCAATCCTCTTCCACATTCATCCCATTCCTGTTTCATTCTCTCTCTCTCTCTCTTTCTCTCTGTTTCTCTTTCTCATTCATCTCTTCCAGGTATTAGTAAAACTTTTCTCATCCACTTAACGCAAAAGTTCTATCGCGGCTGATACCTCCCTGCTAGTTCGTAGAGCACGAAAGTATCGGATCATAATTAATGTAGACAAAAGTGGGCTAATCGAATAACTTTTTACATTCCGATTCGACAAACTTCACCGTCTACCCTCGATCAACCCTGGAGCGAAACTTTCTTTCGCGCTCCGCTGATTAACTCGTCGATAGCGGCCCTTTTACAATCGCGTTAAAAATAATCGAATTACGCGTTTATGGATCGTCAAAGGTTGTTATGAACCAAGGAAATATTTTACGTTTGTTTTAATAGTCCATGAAAAGTTCGAGTGGTGGCCCTCTCCGATCTCTGAAACTAACCGTGATTTCGAGGTTAGATTATGGGGGTGTAAAAAGTATTTGCACATCGTTGGATTTTAGTGTAGCATTTAAGTAGTAATTGATTAGATGTAGGGACGTATAATTGGATCTAGTAAATTTTCATTTGAATATGAAGATTTGGAAATAAAATGGAAATAAAATGCAGAATTTGATGATGAATTATATGAACGCGATTATAAAAGAAATGTGAAAAGAGAATAGAAAATAATTTGGTGTTGATTTGTATTCCGATATTTATCGAAATAAAAATGTTAAGAGATTCTAAGATTCATCTTTCTGATAAAAAAAATTTATAAATACAAAATTAAATCCACAACAAGCGTTCGAGCGAGATTCTTATGTGAGTTAAAATTAATCCAACCCCCTGTAGCGCGCAATCCGCTATCTAAGGATTAAAATATAAAGTAATGGTAAAAATTGTCATGGAAATAAGTTACGGAGCACCATAGTTTTTACTGTTTACGTTCCAGAGTATTGTTTAATTCCTAGATATGGAATACATAGTTCGAAGGGAATATCTCTGTTTATTTTATCCTATTTGTAAAAAAGAGAAATTTATTCTGCATATTTGTTTTGTTTATTTTACATTTTTTTTATTCAAGTTTCAAGATAAAATTTCCACATTCTTGCATTTTTATGTAAATTTTTCTATTAAAAAAATTTAAGCCAATTAAATGTTTCATTTAGTACGTGGCTCAAGAGCAATGACACTGTATATGTCACTAAAAAGTTGTAAATTCAAAATTAAAAAATTCAAATACATTTTTTACTAAATAAAGTGAAAATTAAATTTTAATTATATTTTATTACATATCATGCTTATTAAATATACTATCCTAAAATTAATAATTCTTCACGTTACTGTAGAATCGATCGATATCCATCGTATAATAAACAATAATCTCATTTTTTCCAATTATATACTACCAGAAATTTATCTATGTATAAATAATTATTAATTAAAATATTATTAATACAAAAATTATCATGTATTATATTTTTGCTTGTGACGGAAAGAAATAATCAATCTCCTCTTCGAAGAATAAATTATCTACAAACCAATAAAATATTATTCCATGAAAAGAAACATAAACAAAAAAATCATAAAAGATAATAATTACAAAACTCACGTAATAACAAAAACATCAATCATATTCCCACCACATACAACCAAAAACTTAAACCTCGTGCTCCTCCATTTTCGACATCGTGCTAAAGCCCTAAAAAAAACAAAGCGTAAACAAACGCACCCTATTCCACTCGATATCCGTTCGATTAACTTTCGAAGCATAAACCACCCCATCACCCTGCAGCGTCCTAACAAACTTGCGCACCCTTGTAACTCGGAGAACAGGTTCACACCCTTGGAAGATGGCTCTCGAACAAAGGCGTCCTGTTCCCCGGTTGACTAAACACAACCGATCGAATATTCTCACGCAGCCTCGCCTCCAATTCGCCACGAAACTATTCGCCAAGTATTTCGGCCAGGCCAGTGGCTGATTTTCAATTTACCTCTATCCCTTGACAGGTCGCTTTCAAACCCTCTTTCAACCCTTTCCTTTCCACCCTTCTCCCCTTCTTCACACCATTTTCCCCTCCATTAACCGTAACTCTTTAGTCGATCCGTCTGATGGTTCGGCGCAGTTATTCGAGCTGGAATTTCTTCAAATTGTTAAGAAACAACAAAGTGCACGCCTCGGGCTACGCGTCGGCCAAGGCACATTCCGACAGGGTCTAATGAGATCAAAAGCCCGCGAGCTTTCGAGATTAAAAACGTCTTGACTCTCTTGCTTGGACTGTCCAACGATCTTCCTCTGCACTTTCTATGGATCCGTGTGTGTGTGTGTGTGTGTGTGGATGTGGAGAGAAATTCTTTTATTGCTCTGTATTCTGAATGAAGAAAGAAGAACGTTAAGTTTCCCGAGTTATTGGAATGTTTTGTGTGGTGGTGACTTGGAGTTCAAGTTTGTGAAAAGGGGTAGTTTCGTTTCTTCGAACTGATACTTCTGATACAAAAGTTGAGAGAATTTTATAATTCTCACAGGTGCTGCAGATGCTATCGATGGAAGTTTTCTTTACGATGATAATTCTTTCATGAGAGACTTTTTTAAAATAATGGAATTTTAAATTTATTTTCTCCCAACTATTCTTTGATAGTGTACGATACTCTATAATTCCATTTTCTTTCGATATATACATATATAATATGTATCATAACACAAATCCAAAACTTTAATTATTTTTAAACCAACGAAATCCTTTAACTTCAACTTCTTTCAAAATCTTCAATTCCATAAAATACACACACTTTCGAACTATCAATACCACCCCTTTAATAAAGCAAGTCCCAACTTTATTCAAATTCCTCTTCTTCCATGGAAAAGCATATATCTCCAAACTTTAAATACAACAGCATTAACTTAACCCCTTCCTCCTTTTAATAAACCTTTCGAAAGTAACAAAATCCCAACTTAACTTCAAATTCTCCAATTTCTACAACACGCGTATCTACAAACTTTCTCAACAATATCTCATAACACTAAAAAAAACTTCTCAACAATAAAACTACTATATATATCTGTTTATCCACCGACGAATATCAAAGTTCCACCTCCTTCGTTACGTCCACGCCGCAGGATTAACTCTATTTCTCTTTCTCCGTACATTTTTAGATTTATGAATAATCTCGCCGGAACAACATCCCATCGTTTCTTCGTTTACCTTCCACGCCCATTTACCCTCGTGTACCCTTTATGCGGTCATCATTCTCCATACCGTGAATAACGAAAGGGGGTTGGTGGAATTTTCTTGGAATATTTTTTCGCTGGATCGCCAGCCGTGTGATGCAGAAGTGAGATCGTAAATGTTAACGGTGGCGGGACTTTGTCAGTTATTACGGTGCTTCCGAGTTGATCTCACGTTCCTCTGAGGATATACTTCCGAAGAGGAAAGCGAGAGCGGAACAGCGCGCCGGGTTAAATAAGTCGGAAAATATTTTTATACGATTTCGAGCGGTCTGCTGCTCGTGTTAACTCGTTTTAATACTCTTTTGTTACGATTGCTATGTTTGGTCTAATTTAATTCTTTCTTTCTTTTGGTTTTTATTGTTGTTTTATTGTTGGGATTATAAAGATTATAAGAATAAAGTAGTAATTTAATGTATTAGGTATAAAGTATAAGAATAATATATTTATTCGTTTCAATCTTTTTATTTTTTTGTTATGATTGTAATGTTAAGACTCGATATAATTTGATTCTTTTCTCAGATAAATGTTATACGATGGAGAATGATGATTAGATAAGGAGAGATTTGAAATGAAATTAATTGATATTCCACTCGAAGAAATTTGAAACGAGGAATAGTTAGACATATCGATTTCGATTTACATTAACAGTTATGGTTAATTATTCATTCACGAATACCGATAGAAACTTTGTTTCAAACATTGATTATATTGAGACAAGATTATTATGCATTGATTCTTTGTTTGCTATGTAACATGACAACTTGTTAATTATTATTTGACAGCATTGAAATATTGATTTTGATTAGATTTGCATTACAATTTCAGTGTGAATAATTTATTAAAATGGAATTTTATTTGATACTTGTCTTATGTGTGTCAATTAAAATATAAATAAAATGATGTTTAATAAACTTCTAAGTATATCTATTTTCCAATGTAAAATACAACTTTGTGCTTACTTATAAAAGTATCATAATATTAATATTAATATAAATTAAAAATATAACTTTTATAGCCTATTGATTACGACAATTTGTAAATTTTATTCATACAATTTAAATAAATTATACGTAATACTTCCGAAATATAAATATTCCATAAAATCTACCCCAAAGCGATCGTGTACTTTTTTTTTTTTTGAATCCTAATATCAAACATTTGTTTCTTTCACGTATCTCTAATACTCGAAATTCATTGTCAGTCACGTATAATAAATATTCATGATCCCAAATCTACTGTAATTTATTCTGCGTGGAAATCAAATTGATTTTGTTATTTTTTTCCTCGATACAGTTGTGACATTTGATTTTAACAATGCTTTTTTGGTTAAAATTTAAATAAAATGTAAAATAACTTACTATATATAACAAT
>NW_006263796.1:76030-82697 GCF_000469605.1 Apis dorsata | reverse complement strand
TTACTATAAAAAAATAATTTTTTTTCCTTTTTTTTTTTTTTTTGTATGATAAATGTTCGAAATATATTTGGATTTTAATAAAATGGAAGATTGTTAAAGCAATGATGCAGAAATGTATTGTCGATTAGGATAATGTAAATTGAAATATGACTAGAATAGCGGACGAGAACTTAACAACTTCTTCAGAAAATATTTGATTAAATGAAACTGTATGGAATAGAGAAGGGGATGGATGGGAGAAGGGAAATGTCTCTTATCTCTAAGAAGCTGGAGTTGAAGCAAATTTTATGAAACCGGTTCCTGTAACGGTCCTTGAATATTGATGCCACTGCTAAAATAAACTTACAGTTCTGGTGGAGCGTGTATTTCATCGGATGATGATCTCATTTTACTCGACGTTGGTTATCAATTGCTTTGTTAACTCGATTTATCTTGGAAAAGGAATAATATTATGTAGAAATTAAAATATTAACAATTTAAAAAAAAATTGTACATGTCACAAAATTTATCTTTTTGAAATGAGAGAATTAATAGGGAAATAAATTTAATAACTAACTAATTTAATAAGAGATATATACTAATAATTTAGTAGTAACGTTTTGATAAAATAATAATTTAGTAAATGAAAATACTTATCTGCTAGATTTTAATATTTTTCGCATTTATTTCGTTTTTGAAAGAAATGTATTCGTATTATTTAGGATTATACATAAATTATGAAAATACATATACCGAAGTAGTTTACAATTGTACGTTTCATTTTATTGAACTGCATTACGTATTGATGGCTATCGATTCGATTAGAATCGTATAGGATTAAACAACCCTAATATTTCAATTAAATGTAACTAAAGAGAAATGAGATGGACATTAATCTGAAATCGATTAAATGGATGTTGGAAATGGTAGATAGGAAGGTATCGAATTGAAATAAAATAAAAATTAAATCTAAATCGAAGGAAAATAAAATACAATCCGAATCCCGTAGTTGGATAGAAATTAAACTAAAATTCTATAAAAATTTAACTCTAAAATAAACGAAATTTTCAGTAGAGAGATTACAAATTTAATTCAAAATACGAATCGATTGAATTTAAATCGTATGCATCCTGCTTTATTCGCAATCAACCAAAGCGTAAGCGAAAATCGATCACGTAAATAAAATCAAAATGGAATCGCATTAAAATTTATCTCTACAAGAAATATATCTTTGTGCTATTCACGTATAATAAAAAAATATTTATGATGAAACGAGGATCGATATCAAATAAAAAAAAAAAGTTACTTTTATGATATACTTTTACTTCCAATTTTTTAAATATTTTCAGTATAAAATTATGAAATTATAACTTTTAAACTAAAAAAAACACCAATAAAACTCCTCACTACTTCAAGTTAAACAGAATTAATTTTCAAATAAATAAAACGCAATAGAAACACATTAAATTCAATATAAATATTTCTATAATATAAAGTCGAGTAAAAATTAGCTGAAAATCAAAGAAAAATAATGCAGTATAAAAGGAATGGAAATCGACTGAAACCTTGTTAACGCGAATTTTATTCGGCGGCAACTAGAAAGATGCACCGTTTCTACCGTGTTTCAATTTAAATTTATGATCAATTTGTATTCATTACATCGTTTGAACAGAACAAATGTCATAAAATCGGGGGACCAAGAAAACTTCAAAGATATACAGCGTTTGCTTTTAAAAGGATATTTCCGTTCGAAGACAAATTCGACTTTCATCTTGATACCGTGTAACTGAATACTTATAATAGAATGTGCGTGTGTACATATATACTTATATATACTAGTATATATTCGTGCATATGTATACGTTTGTGTACGTATATCTCTGCTTGAAATACGCGTATGGGAATAAT
Organism: Apis dorsata; assembly: GCF_000469605.1. Classification (NCBI taxonomy): domain Eukaryota; kingdom Metazoa; phylum Arthropoda; class Insecta; order Hymenoptera; family Apidae; genus Apis; species Apis dorsata. The sequence continues at coordinate 80,810 of NW_006263796.1, read as the reverse complement.
GCGCGTATATCCGCTTTCAATTCGATAGATATGTAAAATATACGCCGCACTCGCGGCAAAATGGATATGGAACAGCGGAATATTTCATCGTTAAATCGATTGGGTATTATTACGAGTTATGGTTACGAGACAATTTAAAGCTTCCTTATTATCGTTGCCAAAAAATCAAATCGATCGAACGCGTTACGATGATGCTTTAATTTTTTTTTTTTTACCCGAATATCGCCTCTGTTCGATTAGAAAATAGAGAATTTAAGTTTATTCTATAAATTAAATTATCCGTACATTCGTACATAAGTATTCGAAATTAATGTTCTCTGGATAGCAATAAATATTTTTGCACGATAATTCAGCAATTACTAATATTACTGAATTAACTGAGTTACCTGGATTCGAAAGTTGCAAAGATAAACTACTCTCTTACAATAGGAAAATACTTTAAATACAAAAAAATGTATAAAACAAAACGATTGAGAATATTAATATTTAGTAAATTAAAATAACTCTCTTATTATACAATACCTATATATCGCTTTATATAGTCACCATCTCATTACCATAATCAAGCATCAATTTACATTATAATTATTTCGTAACGCAATAATATAATATTGTTTATTAATGACATAATATACTATCCCTATGTTAGTAATTCCCATGTTATTAAATATTTTAATAAGCTCTTGTATATAATAATAATAAAACTTTAATACTACTTTTATACAACATCAGATCCTCGGGTCTATATATCACTTTCATCAAGTATAATCTTCTAGTTGAACCGTGAAAAAAATCACATAGACACAACTATCTTCATCTCTCTTTCTCTCTCTCTCTCTACAAAGTGAAAAATCGCGAATAAAAGAGCACGCGAGAGATCTCGTCTCGAGACAGAATCGTTTACGCAGGGATCAACGACGAATTAACGATTACTGCTCGCCCTCAATCTCGAGAAAGAATCCCCACGTCCCCACCCCCTGTCTCTCGTGGTCGTTCTCGCGGTCTCATCGTCTCCTTCACGATGCAATTTCCTTTTACGAGAGACACACCGCCACTCCCCCTCTCCTAGGGGAATGCGGTCGGGAAGACAAGAAGAAGGGAAAAAAAGGGAAAAAGTATCGCGCGGTAACTCGATTTGGGACGAGATAAAGCCGAGATTTCGACTGCGTGAACGCCACGGAGACGAGTATCCGTCTGTGAGAGACGGTGGACGAAGCAGGATCGCGTTACGGCTTGTTAAAAAATGCATGCACAAATGCCACAGAGGGGGACAGGAGTTGTTGGCGACGAACGAGGGGGAGGGAGTACAAAGGGGAAAAGCCACGAGGTCGGGATGTAAAACGGAGAAAACGTAAAGGGAGCGTAGGAACGAGTGTACGGGGAGAGAAAATGAGCGTGATAGTGGAGCGGATAAAATAAAAATGGCCCCGATTCTTCGGGGATGGGAGGAGACCACACTCGCTTTCCCTGTTTCCTCGTCGTTCGATTCGATGAATGTCGGAGTGGTTTTAAAGGGGATAACTTTACGCGAGATTCTACGTAGATGGGCGAGGAAAACTCGTGGAATATGAATATTTTAAGGTATCCATCTTTAGTGTTCAGGGATAGGAATATAAGAAGAAGAAATTGAGAAAAGATTCGTACGTGAATTATCGAATTAATTATAACTATCTAATCTTTCTAAGCCTTGGAATTAATTCAAGAGATATAATATTTAATTTCGATTTAAAGATTTGTATGTGAATTAACGATATTTAGAGTTATTAATGTTCTATGGAATATAATAAAATTTGCAATAAATTGCTTTCAAAAATCTCTATGATTTAATAAAATTCTTTCTTTTTAAGTTCAATGAGTACGAAATTGAAAACAAAAGTTAAAATTATTGAATTGACTAATTAATTTGTTTGTTCTTAAAAGATCTAGAAATCTGCAACATTTTTATGCTTTTAATTGTTTCATGCCGTTATTATCTTTTATAAATCACGAAGATAATAGATTCAAGATAAAGCAAAAAGATTTTTGAATTATTTCAGTTAAAAGAGTCTTTACTATTCTCCCGAACGACAAGTTGCAAAAATGTAAAATAATATTTCTTCCCTCTTAGGTTATCAACCAAACCGTCAGACTGTGACGGAGCATAAAATTCTACACAATATTTCCCGTCATTTTCTTCCATGCTTCGCTTTATGCACGAGATGGCAGACACAAATTAAAGTGGAAACCAAAGAAAAACTACAAGCAAAGAATAAAGTATAAAACCAAGAAATAAAACAAATAATAATAGAATCGTTCGTGGTTATGATCAACAAATTTAAAGAAACAACTTACAGAGACGACGTATCCCGATAATTGACTGAACGTTTCGTGTGAATAAAAATATAAAAAAGACGAAATCTCTTCGATCAATTCTGAAAATACTATTATACGAAATTAAATTAAAATTAAATGAATATTTGATTATGTTTATATTAATAATATTTCTTTCTAAAGATATTATATGAAATATAGAGAATATGGAATAATAATATCTTACTTCCTTCACTTCCAAAAATACCAGCAATAACTTTATCCAACTGAAAGAACGAAAAAACACAAAGATAATCTAAAAATATAGAATTCTCTCAAAAAATTCGATAAAACATTTTCAATAAAAATTCTCAATCACAAGGAAAATCCTCCATTTCCAATAAAATATTCAAATCCATTAAGCAATAATTTAAAAATAGCATCATCCAATTAACATATGGAAATCTGCTGGAGGAAATTCGCAATAAAATTTCAACGATTGTAAACAGAAGACGGCGACCCAGTTTCGGAAAGTGAGTCGATCCTGTTTTAATCTGGCGCAACGTCCTCGAACGCCATTCGAACGGTGGAAGAAAACGAGGGGTTAGGGAATCGGCGCCATGGTGTCTCGACGCCACACCCTGACAGCTCCCAGTCGTTGGCATACGTAGCAAAGAAGAGCTTTATAGTAATTGAACCAGCACTTTATGCCCCCGATTCGAGCTTTGGCTGCAAGTTTTGCTGCCGACAGATCGGCAACAAGGGAGAACTGAACGTGTTTTTATTCTTGTGCATCGCTTATATATAGCCTGCGATCTTCCTTATTCGCCAATGATTTTCGGAAGTGGAACGTCGAAGGAATCGTTTCGATCGACCTCGAAACGAGTTACTTATTCTCTTCGGTTGGGGTAGTCAGGAATCTCGTTGACTCGGTACGGTGAATATTTTTACGTTTTTCGAGATCGTTTTATTCGTTCGATTGTATAATTCATGTAAAGATATGGATTATATTATTTATGAAGTTGATTGGATATCGGTCGATCTTTACTTTCAATAAATTTCTTGTAAGAAAATTTTAATCTTGAAATTTTAATATTGAAATTATGATAAGTTATGGCAGTTCAAATGGATTCGAAAATGGCATATATTGAATTTATAATCTTATATCAAAAGATATTTGAATAGTTTTTTTTAGCCATTGATGTAAAAATTAATTTGACTTTCCTCTTTTGTTTCATCTTAAATCATTTAAACAATATACATATAGAGTATGAAAGTTATACAGATATATTTATCTTCTACTCGATAAATTTTTATTCTTATTATTTTATTTCTTATTTTTTATTGAAATAAAGATTTCAATTAAATTTAGTGGTATTTTTATTCCTTTCAGTAGCTTTTAATTTTACGTGTTCAAATATCGAACTATTAGTCTCTAGTTTTTAATTTCCATTATCCAATATCCATAAATAATCTTTATTCAAGGTACTATGTGTGCACGCATGTTGATTTATATAACAAACGCACTCAAAGGCATAAAATTCCAGCCCATTAACTTAGCACTCGTTAATTTACGTGTCCTCTGGGATATCGCGAGGAATACAATTAATTACGAATAACCATAACGAACCATTCGCCTGTTTTTATTAATAGTCGCATTCGAGGGTGTAAACGTGACTTCGACCCCCAAGACGGCGGCTAGAACCGGGTGAACTTCGAATTAACGACCTCTTAGAGAAATGTTCGTGCTATTCCCTTCTGTGCTCTATCATCCGTGATAAAAACAGCGGTAAAATAAGGCAGAGTTAAACAGAAAACGTTGAAGTATCGCTAACGTTCCCGCTAGTAATTAAGGAAATTTTTATGGAACGAAATGAAACTTTGCGAAATAAATTTTGTGAATAAATAGATCTTTACAGCGAAACTTTCCGAAGTAACTTGAATAGTTTTAAAAATAATTTAATACGTAAAAGCACATCGTGCAATTTTTTCTTTTTTTTTTTAAACGATTCACTTTGGACGACATATCGAAGTTTGCATAAAATTCTTTTTACATTCAAAATTGTATTTTACGTCGGGAATTACTTCATCGATTGTTTCATTGCAATAAAACAATATAATTTCGTGATAATGAAAACAACGAATTCCAATAGAGATAATAATGTGGAAATATTCATTATATTAATTTTAAATGGTTTGCCATCATATTGCAGATATTAACGTTTAATTGAGTACATTCGCCGTTGTAATTCAATTTTATTCTAATTCTCAAACTGTTTTCATTCGAAACATATTTTATTCGTTTGATTAATTTTATTCTATTGACATATTCAATTTTAATAATGATCAACGATTTGTTTCAAATTCTCCGATATAAATTCACTTTCCACTTCATTTTTTATCTATTCACTTTCTTCTACTCTTCAATGAATAAAATATCATTACCAATTACTAATGAGAAAGTGAAACGTCGTCTCGAAAACAGGACGGC
>NW_006263796.1:70507-75834 GCF_000469605.1 Apis dorsata | reverse complement strand
TTTTTTTTTTTTTTTTTTTTTTTTTTTTTTGTAGACAATGGTATTCCTTTATAGCAGGGCCACAGGAAGAGAAATAGCAATGTCTCCTTGAAAGATATACGCCCGTTGTCCCAGAAAGTTTCGCCTCTCAAGAAACGTCGTGTTCCGGAAACGGGCACTCGCCACACGTAACAGTCTCCGTGTAAAATTCATCCAGGAGAGAATATAACCCGTTCAGGGTGAACCAGTGTGCCGAGAAGGATTGTCTTGTCCCGAGCAATCGAATCTAAAAGTTGCTTGGCACGCTTGTCTACCCGCGGAACGCGTACAGTACGATTCTCAAATAGTTCTGTCGATTCTCCCAAAGTATAAAGTCGAAACTTTAAAAAGAAATTTTAATCTAATTTTTCAAATTCTTATATAATTTAAACAAATTTTCTTATTTCTTTTTCTTTTCTTCATTATATTCACAAAGTAATATGATAGGATTCAATTTCTCCTCGTTGTGAAAAATATTAATTTCCATTCATTTTTGTATTCCATTGTTATTGTAGTACAGTGCAGTATGTGAAGTATCGTTTAAGAATTTATACCAGGTTTAATTTATTTTGAAGCTCGACGACACGAATAAATTAAATTGATTTACTTTCCCATTCACGAGGCCAACATTATAAAGCTAATACGCAGTATAAATCACGTAAGAAATTAAAACTTTCGTCCCAAGACCTCGATCCTGCATCCCCAATGATTCGTGTCCGGCAAATAAGATAAATGGACGTCAAAGAAATACAGAGAAGAATTTCTCTTCGCTATCGCGATACATAGAAGGCGATACGATTCATTTCTGGGTAGCCATTCTAGCATACAAACGCGAATCATTGTTTTTTTTTTTTTTTCCTTGACACAGAGTCCTCTGCAACCAACTCCTCCTGCCGGATAAATGGAACACGCTCTTCCACCCTCGCCCATTCCTATTTTCTTTGTTATCGTGCAATCTCTCTGCCCCCTCCCTCCCTGTTTTTCTTTATTGAACACCGAGAGAACGTAGCTTTTAGCATGTGCCTACCTTCAGGAGAAGAAATGTTTCGACGGTGGAGCGGTTTATAAAACTGGAATCGACAGATTTCTCGTTTTGCTCTCCTGTTCACGATTTACTGCCCACGCTGCTCGATCGCCTTTACGCGAGAATGTTCGATGGCTTACTTGCTGCCCCAAGAATAAATGCTCGAAGAGGATATAAATAACTGTATATTGAGAAATAATGAAAAGATCCTATGTAGGAAAGTTTCTGATTTGTTTTGGGGATAAAATGATCCGTTTCATTAAAAATATTATAGACTTTGATTCGATTATTGAACTTTTCAATTTTGCAATAAATCAAGAAATTCCTTTTAATCTGTCTCTCTCGTTTCTTCAATACTCTATCAATAATATAAGAAGTTTTCCCTGTTTCTGTCAAAATCTGTCTATCGTTTCCTCAATTCTTTCTATCAACATCCAAAAATCGAAGAGATTCACATTCGAAAGACTTGCCAAAACACCATCTATCCTCTTAAAATGATTCATTTGGCAAAAGACTCCACGTCCGCATCATTTACAATCCACCGTTTTCAATTCAACACGCCAGGAAGCGTGTTCCAGGGCGAGGAACAGAACAGGCAGGGGAGGGAATCCCTCTCTCCTTGGGCGAGATAAAAGAATCACGGTGATCGCGAGGAAAAGCGAATAAATAGCGGGTAAGATGGTTCGAGTCGCGAACTCCTGGTATAGTAAATGGGTGTGCACCTTTTCCAATGAGGGTGGGCGGAGGGGTGGGTCGCATCCTGCCGCTGTTTCCAACGGCATCCGAGTCGACACCCATGAAATAGTTGCGTTCCTCGCCGCAGAATAAATACCCACACCCATCCCACCAAACGTTTCCTTCGCTCCTGTCCGTTTTTCCTCTCGTTCCTCGCTTTATCTTCTTCCTCCATCGTCCCCGGTTTCCCTCGGTGCTCCGCCGCCGCGATGTCGTTTGTCTTACTATATCTTTCCCCTGAACACCATCACCACCACCCTCGCCACACAATCCCCGCCTCTCTCGCGGCTTCACGAGATTAACTGTATACTTTCACGTTTACAAGCAAGATCTCTGGCGGCAATTTACTTTGAAGCTCGTTGAACTTGTCGAATTGAACCTGACGTCACGACGACGAGCTTTCCTGCTCAGTTGGCTACGTGGAATTAACCTGTTCGAAGGAGAGAGAGGAAATAATAACTTTGTGATCATCAGATCGTGGATCCGTCGAGTATTTCGTATTCTTGACGAAATGAATGAAGTATGTGATAAGTAATGAGAGCAATACGTGACTCGTAATACGTATTTTTCGTGAAATGGAATTTTTCAGTTGATGGTTTGATAATGGTTTCGGGAGAGAAAATTGAATTTCATGTACAATATGTAATATAATTTTCCGTGAATTGTACCTTTTATATGTCCAACATTAAATTAATGTTAGAGGAGATTATTTATATGAGGAATTAGCTCGAGGCAAAAGGTATACAATAATATTTTTGTTCTATGAACTGTTGAGTTTGATTGATCGATTGTAGCTTATATACACGCGATGTTAAATCAACATTGTTGGTATTAGTTATGCTTTATATGTTAGGCAAACAATATTATTCTATGTTGATTCTATAAACTGTTTAATTAATTAATAATTGTTGACGTTTCATACGAATTGATGAATTAAAAAACGATCTTTGCGTAGATGGAACTGAATTGCATAATTAAAAATTTATATATATTCTTCTATTATATTTTATTTTCGCAATGTGATAAGTTTTTCTTCTCGAATCCCTCAAATTCTTCGAATTCTTCGACTTGATAACATGAAATTTTTGTTTAATATATTATTTTATTATTTTGCAGGTTTTGCACATAATAAACGAAGTATTGGAACCAGTACGTTCGAATTCAATGGAATTGCCGATCTATAGTCCAAACGCCTTCGAATTTCTCAATCAAAGTGAAAATCTTGACTTGGGTGTTCATCGTCTTCGGTAAGAAGAAATTTTAGCTTTAATTTTTAATCATAAAAATTTTTTCTTCGCTAATTTATAACATTCGAGTGAAAATAAGATGATAATATATTTTCTCGCAAAACTTTCCTTGAACGAGACATAACGTACAATCTGGCAATGAATATATATCCTTATTTATAATGAATATTTAAATTAATTTCTCTGATATTAAAATTTAAAACATATTCATTTTATCCCTCTTAAATTTTCGTAGAATTTTGAAAATTTGGAAAAAAATTTTAACTTATTTAAACGTCCATTCATATTAACATTAAACCAATTATTAAATAACTTTTAGAAATATCAATCGAATATAAATATTTTAAATTCTAAATACATATTATTTCCATATGAAAATAATGAAAATTCGTACGCAATGAACGAATTAATTTTCTCTTCATTAATAAATATCTTTTATCCATTTTCCATATTATCCCACGGTCCGTTTTTATCATTTATCCGGCACAGTTTCTTTTCCGCGAGCAAAATACACTCCGCAAAGTCCGCTCACGTTCGCCAAAAGATGAAGATGGAACCAAGTTTCCGTAGTTGTTCCCTAAGTAACTTCGATGCTCACTTTGTCAAGTCTTTATCGATATTTAAAGGCTCGACGCCGTTGGAGCTTGCCATCTGAGTAAGTAAAACTTGAGTGAATTAGCTTCACCCTTCCGAAAGTTCTTTAAGCTTCGCTGCATTTCATTTACCGTTCGCGCGCATCGAACAACCGTTTCCGCTTGTTCGTGCAACGTAAAGCGCGCACCCGCCTCCGGCCAACTTTTTCCATATATACTTTCGCGAGAACTTTGTTAATAAATCATTTCCCAGAGAATTCATCATCCCTCGCCCGTGAATTTTCACATTTTAATTTAATTCCCTTTAATTTCATCATCGGATTCGATGCAATTAAAAACAGAAGCGCGTTACGATGTTCGAGTTAGACTCGATAAATGGTTATATGGCGCTAATTTTGTTCGTTATGAACAAACATCGATCCATCCGATGGAATTAACGAGAATCAACGAGAAAAAGCTTATTTTCAGTGTAAATTTTCACGATATTGTCAAAACATTTTCTTTTTTTTTAAATATTCGAATTAAATAGGTCAAAAATCACGATCTCTTCGTTAACAGAAGAAAAGAATTAATTAATTAATTAAACTTTTAACTTTCATTGTAAAAAAAACCTTGCAAAGTTATTTCCTATTATTTTTCATCTCATAATAATTTTTTGAGAAACTATAAAAAGAAAGAAAAAGAATAAAAAAAAAAAAGAAAGAAACTTATTGTACTTTTATACTTTCTTGTATATTTTACTTTATCGTATAAATCTTCACTCTTATCTTATTTCTCAATATTTTCTTTTCTTTTCAGAAAAATAAAATTACATTTTTTACCAATTCCATTTAAAATGATCGTTTCGTCGGACAAAATTTGTATTCGTACATATTTCCTATTACTATTTTTCTCTTCAAAATAGAATTTCCCCACGAATTTTATATCAATTTTTTCGAAATGATTTTATTTCACGCCACGAAATAATTCTATTTTAGTTTCTTGTGTACACAGAAGATATATATATATATATTGCGTTCAATTAACGAGTCCAACTTTCTTACAGCATCTTTCGGCAGAGGATCTTGACGGAGAAGAAGGAGGATGTCTTCAAGGCGGACGGACGTTACACCTTTCTTATCCCCGTTGAGGAGGGTTTCCGGGTAAGCTGCTTAGCAACCTTCCCATATCGATCATCCCGAAAGGACCTTAATATCATCCCCTGTTGCGAACCCCTGAAAGGATTCAGGCTATGCCGACTCGTTCTCCTCGTACCCGGAAGTGACATATTTTGATCGATTGCATTCACGAGATGAACCCGAAATCCATGTGGGGTTAATTCGGTTATCATGGCAAAAATATCTCATCAACTATCATTCTCAACCGTACACCGGTGACAATTGTTATTGAAATGATATATTTTTGATTTTTATATTACAAATTTTGAACGGAGAGAAACTTTTAAATGCTAGAACGTATTTCAATCCCTGCATACTTTATACTTCATACACGTTGTACATGTTCGCAGTTCGTAACATGTTCACATGTTCAACAGTCCAACCAAAGACGTGGTTTTCACCTAGAAAAGTGATATCCGCGTGGAGGATAATTTAATTATTCATATATCAATTTAAACCCGAAAGTTAGAGGGTTAGCAGATATTTGAGTCTGGAATATATCTGGCTATACAGGTCAGAGAACCGTGAATGCGTTAATATTTTATTCTATCTT
>NW_006263796.1:66959-70300 GCF_000469605.1 Apis dorsata | reverse complement strand
TCTCTCTCTCTCTCTCTTTCTGCAATTCATAAACTTATAAACTACACTGACAATGAGATTTAATCAAATTGCAATACGATTCTCGAATAAGTGATTCTCTATTTGTAAAAATAAAAAATAAAAAAAGGAAAATTTCAAGTGAACAATATTTATAACGATTAAAAACGATTCTAAGATGAACTTGATATATAACTAATTTTTCCATATTTCCACAACAACGAACTCTCTCTCACAACCGTATTTTATACCGTAAAGAGCAACGATCCATGCATAAAATCATTGGTTACTAGCGTCGGTCAATTAAACTTGATCGCTCTTATCCCCTTGAAAATCGGCGAAACGCTAAACAGGAGCGTCAAGATTACATTGAATCGGTTGCACACTGTGTACGAGTTCGTTAAAATATAATAGAGGAACCGAGTTAATAACACGGCTGAGGAGGGTAGCGAACTAGCGAGATACGATCGGTAATTTTCCTGCTCCGGTTTTTCGTAATTTCCGCGATTAGAGTCGCGTGCGTTCGATCGGGCTACACGGGATCACGTGATCAAACTTCGGGTGTGAAATCTAGACCAGCGGAACTAGACTTTTCGCAAAGTGGAGTTGATGAAACTTTGTGTAACGATCTGTGATGTCGATGAATGAAAGCCTGTGATGGTGTGCGGTACAGGGAAAAAGTTGAAGTTTTAGATAGATTTAGAGATCCCTGGAACGAGGTATAGATTAAGTTTGATAGATATTTTTGATAATTTTTTAAAGAAAATTGAGATTGAAGAAAATGAATATATGAATAAATGAATATATGAAAGAAAGAAGAATAAAGAAAATTGTAAAAAAATGGAGGAAATTTATTATTGATAGTTAATAGCTGAAGAAATTATTACTCTTTTATTACGAATAATAATTTCATTGCAATTGACTTACATGAGCTATTAAATAGAAAAATAGTCCGTATTACGTGCTGTATATAAGAATAAGATAATTAAGATAACAGAGAATAGAAGATATAATGAAAAATTTTGATATTATGAAATAATATTAGAAAACGAAGAAAAATTACGTATAGATCACACGGTATCATAAGAACCTATAAGTTGATGAATTAATAAATTCCCTCTCTGATATATATATATTGTACAAAAACTGTTTTATTTTATTTTATTTTATATTTCATAAATATATTTTTCCATTATTTTATATATATTTTCTCTATTGCATTTATACTTTCTCGTCACGTAAAAATTCTTAGGGCAATATATTCGAGGAAAGGTTTCTATCCCGAATTCTATATTTCGATATCTTAATCAAAAATATCAAAAAGAATTTTTATATATTAAACGACTTTCATAATCCACATGTATAAATTTCCTAATAATCCTCTCGAAAAACAAAATCAGAAAAAAAAAACCGTTAAAATCGATAATACATCTTCCATCAAACAACCTCGTTCCAGATAGAAACGAATAATTTTAAAAATCTATAAAATCGCTGAAATTAAAATAATTCTACGGTTTGAAAAATCAACAAAATTCGTTGGAAAAAAAAGGAGAAAAAAAAAATAGAAATACTCGATGATGGGAGATTCTATATATGGAAAATATATCTACGAGGGAAAAAATTATACATGGAAATCGCGCTTTCCTAGAAATTCGCCAGTCGCGTGTTCACGGTATCGGATACGTATTCGTAGCTTGATTGCACAATGTATATTTGCGGCCAGGTGTGTGCCAGGATATAAAGGAAAAGGGTAGGAGAATCGAGTTTCGCCGCACAAAAGCCTCGTTCACGAGAGAGATCGAACCGTATCGAAAAGCATTTCGAGGTGGGACTTTTTCCAATCGATGCCTCCTCGATGCCGGAGGACATAAGGAACCATGGCTTTTCTTAGCCTCGAATGTGGGATCGTCAACGCGGTCATTATCCTTGCCAAGGGGTTGGGATGGACGAAGGGTTGAATTAATAACGGTGAGGCGGTTTGCTCGAATGGCCTTCGTTTTCGGGAAACGAAGCAATAGTCGACGATTGTTCGTTTGGGAAATCGTTGAGAAAACTGTGTGGGTGTGGGAAAAATATTTAAGAGAAAGGAGAGGATCAACGCCGATGGAGCGGAGAAATGGTGAAAGTGGTAATGAGAAGTGAATGAAATGAAAGAAGGAAAGGAAAGGAAAGGATATTTGGACGTAATTTGAATTATTTTGTTATATTAATGATTTATCAGGAAAAGTTTTATTTTTATACTTTCTACTAAAAATTCAATAATAATATTTGTGACTAACCGAGTTAAGGAAAATAATTTCTCTAGATGATGAATTTTTGACTGAATGAAAAGTTGATTTGATTTATAAGTTAGGTGAAGTATAAATAAATGTAATGTTAGACGAAGAATTTGGTAATTCAGATAAATTATAAAGTAGAATAAGGTGTAAATTATGACCTAATTACAAAGAATCTACATACAGAAATGAAATAAATTTGAAGCTTTCTTTTATTCCTGTAAGGAATTTCTTAATTCCTGTAAAAGAATACGAATAACTTGAAATTTCAAAACGTTTTGCAAAAAAACATTTATAAAAAAATAATAGAATTTTAATTAAATTTTTCCATGTTTTGAAAGATACAATAATAACGCAATAAAAAGAATGCAATAAAGAGAATGTAATAAAGAGAATCATAAGCCTGTGGAACAATTTTTATTATAACTTTTTGCAACTTTTAATTCCGTCTATAAATTTTACAGGCTATATAAGTTTACGAGTATATCAAATCATTCGATTAAAAACATTTACTACTTTTTATTATTTAACAAATAATTCAAATTTACAACCTATTAATTCACAGATAACAAACAATTAGATATTCCCATATACTTAGAATCTCCTTCTTACCTATTAATTTATATCATTAATTAATATCACCACACACACACACACATATATATATTGATTCTATTTCCTTTTTTTTCGTAAAAAAAAATGTAAAGGAATGGCGGTGTGGGCGGTCGGTCAGATAAGGAAACAAAGAAGTTTATTTCTTGGGGTGCCGGTACGAGCAATTCCCCCCTTCCTCTCCCCCTTCCCTCCCCCCTCCACAATGGTGAGGAACGAGAAAAACAGAGAAAGAACAAAATCGTTTCGTCGGTAGCTGCGTTACGTGATTACATCTTACATGATATCGTGAATAATTCTGCGAATCTTCCAGGCACGTACAACTTTGCTCGCTGCATCCGGAATTAGTTGAAAGAAGAATCCGAACGAAGTGGGGAAGGGGAGGAAGGAAGAAATAAAGTCTTGGTGCAACGATGTCGGAAAATGCCAGAGAAATCGGTCGAATCGAAAAAAAGA
>NW_006263796.1:65513-66821 GCF_000469605.1 Apis dorsata | reverse complement strand
GAGAGAGAGAGAGAGAGAGAGAGAGAGAGAGAGAGAGAGAGAGAAAGAGAGAAAAAAAGATAAAATAAATTTCTTGAACCGGTGAATGTTCGCATCTTGGAATAATGTTGCTATTAAGGAGTTTCTGTGCAAACTTGCAGTGCAAAGCGAGAAGTCGAGGGATGGGAGTTGTTCATCTTGAAGATGTGATCGCGACGTAGAACGAAAGAGCGAACAGCTTGGTGAGATTTCGTACGATGGATTTGCATCGCTACTTGCTTGGAGAAATTCCGTTGCTTCTCGAGTTATATCTCGACAAAGTGGATGCAAAGTAGGTGGAAGAAGGAAAATTCGATAATAGAACAAAAATCGAATTGACTAGCGAGTGAGCTAAAAGTGATTTTGATTGCGGTCCTCGAATTCTTTTCTTTTCTTTTCTTTTCTTTTTTTTTGTATTGTTTGATATTTGTAATTGGAATTATGAGTAAATCTTTAGAAGATATTGATCTTCCAATGATGAATTTTAAAGAATAATGATTTTACAAATACTTGTAAATAATTATTTAAATAATATTTAGAATAAAATATTTTGATGATGAAAAATTACAGTTCGTACAAATGAATTATAAATTATCTGATTATTCTATTTCGCTTAAAATGCTAAAATTATAGGAAAGAATCTACTCATAACTTATAAATTTGAACAATCTACTAATTCAAAACGCATTTCTATAACAATTATTTTATTTTATCTGTGAAACTTAATCAAAGAAAAAAGCTCCTTTCCAAAAAAAAGAATTCTTTTCAAATCTAATAAAACGCGAAACATTTTCGAGCACAAAACCAAGGAACCATAAAAAGGAATCAACCAAGTGTCGAATCGGTACAAAACAGGGCCTGCCCTCGAGGCATTTCTTCCACGGCCAAAACTCGAAACTCCTCCGTTTCAACTCCTTCCTCTCCCGTTACCATCCACCCCTTATCCATCCTTTCTCTCCCTCCGTGGGAGAGATCGAGGCGCGTTAACGAGCTGCCTGCAGCCAACCCACGGAATCTCGATCGTGGAAAACAGACGACACGCTTTATCTTTGTCACGCGAGAACACGGCACGGTTGCAAGCGTGGACGGGCGGCGGCGTTAATACGACTCCGCCAGTACGGTGTTAGTCGTGCCTTATCACGGGAATCGGAAATCAATCGTTCGGCCTCTCATCCTTCCTCTGGCGAAATGACCTTTACCGGTGGCACGTCGATAACGAGGGTACGTGTATAATCATCGGTCCAACGGGTCCCCAACCTTTATATTTCGCGCTCTTATCCGTCTCGTTGC
>NW_006263796.1:49951-65285 GCF_000469605.1 Apis dorsata | reverse complement strand
CGTCCTTCCCTCTTTGACGTAGTGGTCGTCCGCCTCCGCGGTTTTACGCGATTACACCGCATTAGGGGCCGTTTACATGGACACTGCGAGGCCTGGGGCTGGCTGGAATCCCGAGGAGATGGAGGGTGGGACAAGGGTTGAAATGTTTCAGCCAGAAAGTGCAAGTAATTAATGAGACGCGATGCCTTATCGACCGGTTAATTAAATGTTTCTCGAGAACGATGCGATTTTTTGAGGGAGGATATTGTTTCCGCGAGGAGGGGGTGTTGTCTTGTTACGCGTGATAGGATTTAACGAGTGCTCGTTGTTGGATATGCGAATTTGAATATTTTGTTTAAAAATAAATGAATGAAGGAAAAATTTGTTTTGTTAATTTTGACAATAGAGATGCGTTCTTTTTGGAATGCTATTGTCTTGTTTTTCTCTGATTTTCTTTCTTTAAATAATTTTAATTATTATATATTTATTGAATGGTATAATGAATATTATGCAAATATTATTTGTAACCATTATTTTAATAATTAAGTAAAGTATTATGTTACCTGTATGCAATATTATACACATATTTGTGCTTTGTGAATGATTTAAATGATATTATATTTTGATAATGATTCTATTATCGCTTGAGAGAGAATTATTTGAAATATATGGCTAATTAGCTACGATTTTATATAAAAAAATTATTTAATTACCGATGGATTCTAATTTTAATTGAAAAATATTAAAATATAGACAGAACGTAAAATATCAAAAATCGATCAAACGTGAATGGAAACACACGGCCGATGGAAAATTAATCAGAGGACCAACAATGGAGTAATTAGAAATCAAATACGGAGAATCATCAGCTTTCTCCCTTATCGTGAATTCATTGTCGTGCAATCAGGCGTCCGCATAGGGCGTCTAGAATTCGTATAGGTGGCAATCTGTATCATCGCGGATCCTATCAATCAAGAAGCTGGCGCAATCAGAGGACCGGGCAATGCAAAACTCGTAGAGCAGGGGGAAACTCGTATAGTCAGGAAGCCGAATAATTTGGAACATGCGCAATCGAGGATCCGAGTAACCGAAAACCCTTCCAATTCAATACGCGTTCAGGACGGAGCTGAAAATTCTAGAAATCTACGCGAAACGGGAAATTGAACGGTCCAAAACCTGTTCGATCGGAAAACCGATCAATAGACGACAAGGGATTCGGGATATATAACCGGTGGAAATCTTTTTAAGCGGAAATTTATAACAATAGAGGAATATGTAGTTCGAAACGAATATCTGTACAGAATGCAAGAATCTGTAGAGTTTAGAGCTCTTATGACCGTGAATCCGGAAAGTCTTTCAGGATTATTTTAAAATAAATTGATAAATTTTCCTAGTAGACGTATATCAGTCTGAGAATTGAAGCGAGAATTCGGTAAAGAAAACCACTCTTATCCAATTTCTAATTACACTGTTTGTGTAAAAGTATGCATCGAATATTTTGTTGAAGAAAATTCTGTTGAAGGCTATTAAATATTTCTCTTTTGGAAAATTTGAATTTAAATCTTTACTATTCTTTTTCAGCCATCACCTAGGCCGGAAAAGGTTGACCGTGTGGTAATCGATGGCCACGTAATACCTAACCACGTCCTCTTCACGACACCTACGCCTCACAATGTACCTTATCAGACACTTGCGTTCTCTGATAACGTTAAAGTCACCGTTAGTTTTCTCAAGGAGCATGATAAAGGTAAAAAATTAAATATCTAATGTAATATATATATCTAATATTTAAATTTCAAGCTGGAAGCTCATGTAATGAGATGATTCATTGATTTAATTATAATTGGCAACGCGTATTATTTTCAGTATACGTACAATCGAACACTTTGGTCGGTGACGCGGGACATCCAAGTGGAGTTGTGCTGGCAGAAATAATTAAACCGAACATCCCTGTGCGCAACGGTGTGATCCACTTGATCCAACGACCTCTTATGGTCGTCGACACCACGGTGAAGGACTTCCTCGAGGTCAGTGCTTAATTAGTTTTCTCTCTTTTATTCTTTATCTACTTCGTATTTCTCTTCTTTTTTTTTTCTTTTTTTTTTTTCATTAGTGATAAATACGCACAGCGATAATCGATCCCAGGAAGGATCGAAACGATTGTGCGAGTCGTACGACGATAACGTGTCTTACTACCGCATCCTCATCATCTATTCATGTCATCCCATTGTCTGTCGCAAACAATGACAGTTAGTTCCCGAATATGAATTCGTTAAACGTCTCGTCGCGGATCAATTCGTCGCGTGAATTAAGCGGGTTCAGCAGGAACATGCTCGAAAGGCTATCTTTTAATAGAATTGATCGATATAGTGATTACATATAGGTTAAATTTTTATTTTAAATTGTTTTAATAAAGAAAGAAAAAGATATTTGAAAATCTCGATTATTTATGATAATAATGTTTGTGTGAAATTAAATTGTTGATCGTTTATTCTAATTCACAAATTTCCATCCAATAAATTTATATAACGCATAATATGTATGTGTTTTGTATATTTTTTTATGATTATATAATATAAATTCACGATATTGATTTTCCATTCGTTTGAATTAATAAACACATGCTTACGAAATTGATTAAATTTGAAATTTTATCATTGCAAATTGAAATAGGTATCGATAAATTTGTATTATATTGATTATTGTTACATTATTTTCTTCTTCTTCTCTTTTACTCCTTTTAAAAAAGGAAGAATTGAAGATTTCTCCAATGCAATTTATTCATTTCACAATTCTTTTTTGTCTCTCTACTTTGAGAAAATTTCAAAAACTTTGTATATCTTAAAAATGATAGAGAAAGACATTAAATGGATCTTTTGAATTTATATTTCACGTCATAAAGCGTGTTTTGTTTCGTATTTCATCGCGAAATTATAAAAGAATAAATTGTTCAAGGTGTTAGTTTATATAAGTGATTCGCAATGTATTTACCGTATTGTGCCTTCAGAGCTTACTTGGCGGACTTGGCGAAAGAAAGAATGACGTCGAGTTTCCTTATTGTCGTGGACGTTATTTCCTTTTGATATCTGTATGAAAGCTCTCTCGAACTACCTCTGCACCTTCTTCGTCCTTTTTCGCGTTTCCAAAGCCTTCGATTTCAATAGATTTGGCTTTGTTCAGCACAGCCCGCGGCATTACGGCCATGTCCAAATGTTAAAACTTATTAATCACCTATCAATAATTTAGATTTCTCGATAAGTTCACCTTCTTTTACGATTCTCTTCCTTCATAAAATTTCGTACAATTTTGTGTCGAATATCGTGAAGAAACAGTCGAATTTTTCGCAAACATTATAATTACGACGTATAGAAATCCTTTATGCATTTCAATCATTACGAATTATTTAATTATAGTTTCATTGCGTCCTATCTTATGATACGTGCAATAATACAGTTGCTATAATATTCAACAACTTACAATTCAATATTCAATCGTATTAAAATTTTTATATATATATAATATATATATATATATATATATACAATATTGAAAAGGAACCTATTTGTCCATACAGGATGTAACGAATATCGATCCATATTGGCGC
Source organism: Apis dorsata (assembly GCF_000469605.1). Lineage (NCBI taxonomy): Eukaryota > Metazoa > Arthropoda > Insecta > Hymenoptera > Apidae > Apis > Apis dorsata. Next base: position 61,702 of record NW_006263796.1, on the reverse strand, counting down.
GATTGAAAGATGGAATCCTTCCCTAAGAATTCCCATGATAAATGTTGGAGGTCCACAGGCGTGTTGCAAGTTAGGATTTTGGAGTAACAGTCCATCAAATTTCGCGCAATAACGATTACCCCATTCGGTTTGAGTGATGTGGCTTTCGTGGCTACGTAACACGTGTCAAAATATATGTACACAACCGTCCCAACTGGCAGTGATTACACATTCGCGTTGTATGACATCGTATCTATAGAGCCACCGAGATCCTTTGACATTGCATCGTGCGCCACGCGCCATATCACGTTCGCAGTGTACGAACGCATCGGAACCCGCGAATACTAATGCTTTCCTAATGCATCACGCACTCGGAATTCACAATAAATGTCACTGAAAATCGGAACGCCTTCGATTACATTTTATTACCTCGTGATAGGAATAGTAATTTTATCGATAATTGGAAAATATTATATGTTGAATTACGTCTCTGTGTATTTTCTATCAACAGCAACAGTTCGTCGAATTCATATAAAAATTTTTGTCGTCGAAATTCACTCAGGGAAGAAATCATTGAAGTCGTGTTTTTGTTTTATTTTGTTACATTTCAATCGATTGTTGGCATACGAGGATATTTCTTGAGATTGTGCAAACATTGCGCTCGTGATCAATATTTTTTTTCTTCTTGGAAATGCGTATTACGTTCTTCCAATTTATCCAATTTATCACTTGTCTGAACTTTGGCATAGATCAGTAAAACGAAATAGAAATGACAGATCCGCATAACAGGAGGTAGTAAATCTTTATATATCTCTGAAAACTGGAAGTCACATCGAAATAATTGAGAAAATATTTTAAAGAGCAAAATTGTATCTTTCTAATGATTATTCACCTGTGATTCGAAAATCACTATCTTCAAAATTATAATGCTTTGAATATTTTCTTATTTTAATAAGATTTAACGAGAATATTGTATAAATTTTTTTATTCTAATCTGTTTTAAGATTGCTCCCTTTTAATAGATATATATAAAATTCCTATAAAGTTCACAAGTTTTTTGCGTTAGAGCGTTGTAATTTGATATTTTAAAAAATTATTATTCTTTGATCGTCATATCGTTTAAAATTCTATTACGATATATTTATAAGTGAAATTTCGAAGTTTATTCGTTTCAATAAATTTTCTCACTACTCTCGTAACCACGATATCAAATCTTTCGAAGACACGAAATTAAATTATGAGATTATTTGCGTTCGGAAACTTTGTTATGATTTTTGTTCTGTGTCGTTGCACAGATTCGTGTTCCTTGGTGTTGGGATAATTCGAGAGAAATTCTTGGATCCAGGTCAAAGAAAAATTAGCTTAACTCGATTTAAGGATAAATTCAATGTATTTCAATATTTTTACTTGTTAAGAGGAAAAGTGGACTCCGTAAGTCTGATTGCATATTAAAAAAAAAAATATAAATTATGTAGAGATGAATTTTTTTTATATTCAATTATCTAAAATTTTATAACATTTGAAAAGTTATTCGAAAATATTTATTTTATTTTTCTTTTTATCATTTCTTGATAATTATTCTAAATTTCCAGCTTACAACAATGTTTTATTTCAGGAAAAATCTTGCAAGTGAAAAAATTTGATGATCTATTTTCATGACGTTCTTGAACTTCGAAAGATTCAATATTATGTAATACTTCGCATACATCTCGTATGTCTCTCAATTTTCTCAATAATTCTAACATTGAAACACTTTTAACATAATTGACACGTGTTCTTGTACATTATAGCCGGCCATCAAATTAATTCTGTCATGTTCTCATATACGATATATTTTTAATTTAATCGAAGATGCTTATAAAAATGGATTCGATGAATGGAACATATATTTATTTTAAAATCGCATATTTTGTGCATCGTTATTTATCAGCAATATATGTTTAAATATATGGTTATTATACATATATTTATTTTTCGATGAAAACTTGGAAATATTTTTCTAAAAGTGATTTCGTTTAATTTTCTATACGTACTTTGAAATACTTTGTCAATTTATCAAAGTACCAGTTGCACACGTTTTTCTTATTCTATTACGATAACAATATATTTCAAATACTTCCTTTGGACAACTTTTTTCGATCAAAAAAAATATCATCCGTGATATTAATTATTTTTTAGATTCACTTCAATTTGAGAAAATTAACTTCTTTCTTCTTGGAAAATCTTTCTGCTTACTTTGTGGAAAACGGAGTTCTAAAAGTTACAATATAGAAGTTGGGAAATTGATCTTTACAAAGTAAAGCTCTTCCTTTCTTTTCTAGAAAGGGAAAATCGAATATCTTCGAAGTCAAACAATTTCAAATTAAATAAACTTTTGAATATTTGAAAAGTTCGTTTTCCATAGAAATAGATTTCCTTATAAGCATAGATATTCTTAGAATATATTATATAAGTATTTCAATTTGTAAAATCATTTTATCTTCCAAAAAATAAAATTATCCGATTCGCCATATCGACCAATATCCAATATCTCCATTATTCCTTCATCAACGTCAACGACTTCGCGCTCTAGATTGGTAGAAAATCCGCTCATTCGTGTGCAAATTTCGCAAATTCACTTCGAACGTGGAAACCACCCCTCGACGATAACGATTCTTCTAACAATTCCAATCGAAATTCCCTTCTATATATCCGTAAAACGTTCGCAGATATCGAACTGATGCTATCAATTTGCGACGACGACGAGAGCATCGAGTCCTGTTTACAAGATAAGCCAACGATCCGCGCGAAGAATCACGAGCGGAAACGGGATAAAAGAGTCGTGGTTTACGAAGCTCGTAAAGATTCTATCCAAAGCACCGTGACGTCGCGCCGTCGTATAGCAACGATTCTAATCTCAGCTTTTATTATTGTGTCACTCGGTTGGTGAATCATGTAGGAACCCGCGAAAATGCCACCAACGATTGTGCGAATCAAGCGAAGTTATCTTTCGGTGTAAATGAAATGAAATACGAATGTTGTTTAAATCTTCAGCATTTCTTTTTCAAGTTTTAAATTTTCTATTGCTTCACGTTTGTGATGTATATAATACTGAGTTTAATTTAATAAAATAATATGAATAATTTATAGCAATGACAGCAGAATTCTGTGTAGTACAAGCCATCCAGTGTAGAGACTTAAATTGAATCTTCCAATATCTTGAAATATTCCTGAATTTTCCTAATAGATTTATTATCTTATTATTGTTCTCTTCAAGTAATGTTTTTCTTTAAAGATAATAAATGTGAAATCTAATTCTTTTAATTTCAAATAATTTAAGTATACAATATCCATTGTCCAATCTTCAGATGATCCAGAAATGTTGTTCGAAGAAAAGGCACAATTCTAATCTTTTAAATCTTAGATTCGTATATTTTTCTCAAAAAGGCTTTTCTCATCATTTCTGTAATACCTTTCTCGTCTACTTTCCAAATCACTAGATTATACCTCGTATATTGTTATCGGTTAGCCAATTTCATTAACAGTTTATTCGTCAACGTAATCCCTTTATTCCCCTTCTTCCTTTCGCCTTCTATTTCACCGACAGTGAATACACTCCACTCGACGAGAGATCGTGTATATACCTTTGTACTTTCTTCTGGCAAATCGGATTACAGTCTCGTGTCGCGCCACGTGTAAAAACGAGTTAATAACAAAGACGAGGCAACATCCGCATTCCTTATCCTCCCACGGGAACACCTCTAAATCCCACGTTCTTGATCTCTGGATTCCATTCTCGACAGAGTTATTGGACGCTGTTTTCGTCACACGGGCTCTTCGCCTTTTGATCTTTGATTGCAACTCATCTTTATTAAACTAAAATTAACCTTGAGTCAAACGACGTATCCTGTATTGCAGAGAATGTATGGTTTATTACCTCGTTGTTGCTTTGTTGGAAGATTTGTAGAAGTATATTTATTTATATTTGGTGTTGAATCTCGTTTCTTGAATGTAGATTAAGGAAATTAATATTTTTGATATAAAATGGAGCTGAGAAGCGCTTGTTTGTTTAATTGATGTATGTTTCATAATGTTGAATTTGGGGAGGTTGACAGGTTTCGTATAAATATAAGTTCTCCGTTTAATTTGATTTTCGACAGGAACAACGAATGACGTTTGGAATTGATGAATAAAAATGTACGATTGTCACAATTTTCAATGAATATATCAGATTATCAGTTGTACATTTTGATAATATATTGTTATTGTAAATCGATTATAATATTCGAATATTTATGAATGTATTTACAATTTATGAAATTGGGATTGCAAAGCAAAACAAATAATAATTCCAAATGTTATATTTTATGCTGCAACTTTTCAAATTCTATTGCAACTGTATTATTGTATAGTATATTCATTTTTTAATGTTTAAATTTAAGATCAAAAACTTGAAATATTTCGCTTTATAATTTTTCCAAAGAAATTTTGAAATCGAATTTATGAATCGAGTTATTCCTTCCAGTTATCTATGGTTAAATTTGTCATCTTTTCTACACTGATATCTCTTCTGAGCACTTTATCGGATGACATAAAATACGGAAAATCAACAAAATTGGATTTATCTGCATCTGCAAAATAAATCTCATGTCAGTTTCAAAAATGAAATGCGAATTAACCAGTATGACTAGCACTTCTTCTCACTCGGTCATGATCCACTTGGATCTCGTCATTCTTTATTTCAACGTTAAAAGCCAAAGGGCAAGTTGAATTAGCTTCATTTATAAATACCAAAAGGTCACTAAATGAATTCCGTGGCCCTTAATTACCCAGCCATTGTAATTACATTAGAACAAAGTTTTTGCTTTGATTTTCTTCTTGGATCCGGTTACAAAACCTTGCTCCATAGCCTTTTGAATTTAAATTGCACGGAACTTGTCGCGCACCAACGAGCCCAAAAGATCCGACTGCTAAAGCGATAATTGACGTTTCATTTTAAACACTCGTTTCCATCGTAATACCGCCGACTTCCCAGAGAGTTGTAATAATGAAATTACCTTAATCACTTTTTTTCGCGTTCCACTATATCAGAGAGAAGTAAATGTTAACTCTGTATACTTTTTTTTCTAATTTTTCTTTTCTTCTATTCCACTCTTGTCATAATGTTTATCTATCACGATAAATGCGATAGGATATATTCACATCGGTGATTTAATTCATAATATATATATATTTGGATAAACAAAGAATATGTTATGTTACGTATTAAATAGATTATCGAGGATACTTTATAAGATACAATACTCATAGATAGCCTATCGAGTATAAGCTTGCTGAAATTCCCTGTGCATTCGCCTCGTTCATTCTCAGTGATCGATGCGTCGAAGTAATATTAAATTGTAAACCGTATTCCATTAATACGTTCATTCACTTTTTTGCTGTATTGGAAATGGATCATCGTGAGGCACGGTGTTCGGCTGAAAGAACGAAACACGTGGAAATTCTATTTCCATATTATCCTATCGGCTGCTTTCCATATTACTTACTTTTTTTTAAAATATTATTTTTTCAATTCGCGTTTATTAAAAAAATTCTCTCCATTTGTTTCATTCGCCAAGTACCATCAATTCTCAAAATTCTGAATCAGAATTTTTATTTATTTATTTATTTTTATTTTTTTCCACCACTCTGCAAAACAAAGAACGCTGGTCCAGTTCCATTTCCAGCTTTCGTGGGTAGATTGTCACACGATCGCTCATCCAGCGTGTCCCACCGATACAAATCAACGGCCGAATCGTCATCACCTCACTCTCTCCCCAAAAACTGTCACACAGGTGATCGTAACGCACGTCATGTACGATATCATCACGTGTATACATATATATATATGGATGTGTTTATATAATCGTGTATATTATACCCATATACACAAAACGTTTTACACAGGACAGCAAATGGAATGTTCACGAGACAGCTGTCATCACATGCGATATATCGATTGTTCTTCAGCAATGATCCTCGGCACGTCTCGCCTACTGTCTGCACCAGATCCTCCCTCAGGATCGGACATTGGATCAAAGGAGTATTCGTAGGCTCCTCCGCGATATTATTATTATTTATCCGCAACTTTTTCTTTCTTTGATCCAATCTTTGGTCCACTCTTGTGTGTTGTGTATTTGTGCCCCGGTAAACCTTCTGAAACGACGTCGCGAGTTCTTTCCTTTCCGGAATTATATCCGAAGAAAGTCAACGGATCCTTTTTTTCTTTTTTTTCTTTTCAAAAATTATTTCCTTCTCTGTTCAACGAGGATTAATTACTATTCGATTTTCGTTTCAGGAGGTGATGTACTAATCACTTAATTTCAGGTTCGCTAAAAAAAAAAAGTCGGCATTGAGACAAGAGCAGAAAGAACTCTCGAAGGAGGGTTAAAGAAAATACAAAAGACAGCCGAAAAAAAAAAAAAAGAACACACAGTAATTTGGTGTGTAGGGGAGCACAGAAAACTCGTGTTCTGCACCGCCTCGTGTGTCTCACCGCAGATCTCTCTCGCCTCTGCTCGCAATATTCACCCTGTTTCTGTTAGATTTTTCACCCCCTCCGACGCCCTCTTCTCTCTGCCCTTTACAGTATCTTGGACTGTGCTCTCTCGCCTTTCGTTCACGCACTTTTGAACGAGGGACACGTTTCGACATGTATCTGCGCCGACACGATTATATACATTTACCGCTATACTTTTACAATTACTGTGATTGCAGCGTGCACGGATACACGGATGGGAAGGTCGCCTATGGAGAGGGTTGTGTTTTCGTTCCTTTTCGTAGCTAGCTTCCGGGATAAAATCGCATCGAATTACTCGGTGGGATTCACTGGAATTTATTTGAGACTCGTGGTGTGAGCATTATGTATCACGGATTTGTGGATGATGGCCTCGTGAGGTGCAAAATCAGTCGAGTCTGAACGATTATCCTCGTTTATTTTGAGTTGAAATTAAATTTATTTTTGTGCCTTTGTTTTTATCGTTTGTTATTTTTAGAAAAGATTAATGGATTTCTTTTTTTTGTACCATTATTAATAATATTAATATAGTGAATTGATTAAATAGATAGAAACAAATCGATTTTATGTAAAAGTTTATGTATAAGTGTAAAATAATCGGTTAAAAAAGTTTGTACTTTGTTTTCTTTTATTATATCGTTGGAGTTTTATCGATTTATCCATGTTTTTCTGCTCAATCGAGAATCTTTAACTAGTTTTAATATTTTAATTTTCAAGATTCATTGTTCATGAAGTATTGTCTTGTCGGACGAGAGCAATTAGTTATAGTGTACAAAACTTTATATTGTCTATATTCTTCTCTTTTGTACATCACAAACTTCGAACTGTCGATATTTTTTGCCTCGATAGATAAATATAACAATGCAAGTTCGTAACAATATCGAAAAATCGATTATTGTTTGATTCCATTCAAGTTATCGTACAATCTTTGCCAGATCAGTTTTTGTAAGCAAGTAAAAGTTTATATACAGCAAATATTTACATTGATTTCCTTTGAAATAATTTTCATATTTTAGAAAATAAACGTTTATTTTTAACTTTTTTATTAATCTATTAAATTTAGATTAAATTAAATTCCTGAATCACTATAATACTTAATTTTACAATATTCGAAATAATATTTTGATTGTTTTTATTTATTAAATGTACGATGAACTTTAAAATTAATATATTATCTTATTAAATTTTATTCACACTATCAAAGAAATAATATATAATTAATCAATACGCATAATTCAACATCATAATTAAACAAATATATACAAATATGTACAAATATAATAATTTTGGCAACCAAACTACGCCACGAGAATCATTTAATCCACTGACGATCACTAATCTGTGTTATAATTTATTGCAAGGACGATAAATTATAATCATATGTAATTATTATACAGAATAAAACTACCATTATTTTCTTCTAATTTTATATAATTTAAATGAAAGTTTTCTTTATTTGTTTTTCTTTTATTTTTTATTGAATATATACATATTTAAAATTTTTTCATTGCTCTAATAAAAATGACATTCTCTCTCTTGTATCCGTGCACATAACAACGATAACTATACCTTAAGTAATATTACAGTAACATTACACTTGTATATAGATACATACGAGTTTCCCGTACACATGTTCATCGAATCGAGTTTATTCCTTATAGTCAAAGAAGAAATAATTAAAAAGAAACAATTTTCCGTCTCAATTCGCTTGTTATTTACTTTGAAGAGTTATTCACTTGTATCTTAGCTAGCATCCTTTTTTGACCAGCTTTTAGAACTTTCGAAATCGTTTACGCCTATATACACTCTCTCAAGTTCCAAAGCTCCCTATTTTTCTTTTTCTTTTTTTTTTCTATGCATTCACCACGAGATTATTGAGACTATTGTGCTACTCCTGTCGTATGTATTTGTATATACATATACAAAAATTATTTTTTAATTAAGGAAGTGGAAGTCGAATGTTATCGCATAGATTATGTGCATCAACGTCGAATTTATTGGAAAATTCATTGGAAACGGCGACCTAACCTCCATTCCCGCCAAAATAAATGATTGCAAAAGCATTTGCAAGAAATATGATTTCGTCTGTGGCTACGTATAAAATGCTGTATTATTAATTTCACGCTGACCAAAATTTACAGTCGACGATAAATTATTAATCGACCTGGAAGAGGAGTGGCGAGCACGGCCCTCCCACATTGTGATTCACACAAAGCCGCCGTGGAATTCCAATTGATTTATCGTGGAAAAGTTCGCGACTACGATTCCAAATCCTCCGAGTGTCGTTAAAAAAAGAAATGTATATATATTGATTAGCAAGAGGATTATATTTTTTGAAACATCGTTTCTCGTAAATCTTACAGAATATCTTAGAGAATCTAAAGAATCGTGATTCAACGATCGAGAAAAATATTAAAAAGAGAGAGAAATATATATTATATAGGATTAAAAAAAAAATTTTTAAAAAATAATTTTTTCGATTAAATAAGCGATCTGCAGAAATCATTTTAACGATATATCGTTAAAATCAAATATTTTTTCCCGTCGATTTTTCAATTAAATTAACAATTACCATCGATTTAAAATACGATTTATATCTCGATCGAGGATATTGAATAATGCAAGTGTAATCAGTAAAAAGCAACGATTTCATTTCGGTTTTTTTCAATCGAGAGCAAACTCGAAAGCCTCTCTTTATTTTCCTTTCATATCGTATTCAAGCCATTTTCATGCAAAATTCGGGGTTGAAAAAAATCGACGATGATCGTTCTCGTGCGCAAGTCTTGCGCAAACAATTCTGTCAAGTGTAAAAATAAAGCATAACAGCGGGATTCCTCTCGAAACGAAGGATAAACGGCCGATGAGCCAAGCTGGGAATACCTTTATCAAGATTGGGACTGCATAAATTAGCTTTAGAGAAATAGGATTTTCCGCATGGAAGGAAATCGGTAAACTTTCATAAACTTTCTCGAAAAGATTGATTTATATATTTCCTTAAGAAAATAAATTTCAAAGCACGGTCGAGATCTCCAAAGTAAATATAAATCACAATTTTTAGTGGAAAATGTAATTTAATCAAATTTCATGAATTTGAAATATTTTAAAGAACGATCAAATACAAGAATTGTCTTCATGATTCAATATGGTTTTTAGGATCGAAAAATACAATAGATAATAATAATTGGCGAATGTAAATTGTTCGCAAATGGTACCATCGATACGTCGAACTGTGAGGAACGGTGTAGCTAAATTACAATGTGCATAGAGATTTTAACAGTTATATAATGCGAAATGAATGTTAAATTTACATGAACGTAAAGTGGAACGTCGATAATTCGGATAACATTTGTACACAAATAGGAATGCAAGCAAAATACTAAATTCAATTCAAAGCTTCGATGCAAATCGAATAACGAAGTGACGTGAGTGATCCTTAATAAGAATTTATTATAAATAATTTATCAATTCAACGAGACAAATCAATATAAAAAGATGGAATGGCAAAATTTTTAAAAATCTTCTATAAATTGTCATTTTTATTCGAACGTTTCTCAATTCTGGTATTTTTAAAAATCTTTTTCTCATCTAAAATCCATCTTTTTCATTTCTGTGCTTAACCATATTCGTCCAGCTTTGTCACGGTCAACGACAGGCCTTAGAAATGAAATCTTTAAGCACTTCTTCCCTTACGTAAGGCAGGAGGAAAGAAAAAAAAAAAAAAAAATAGAAAAACGTGGCTTGTCAGGATGAACGAAGTTTCACGAGGTCATGAAAAGTTTCTTATTCCTGAACGTGCAAAGACTACTAGCCTACGTGCCGTACAACCATCGAGCTTTCCCACGTGAATTTCCTTCGGAGAAAGACAATTTTTCTTGCACGACTTGGAAGCTTCTTGAGACCGCAAGGCGATCGACAGGTTCTCGTAAGAGGAAAAGTTTAATGTTTGTAGTTTCCCGGGACGAGACGCTAATCGAAAATTATGCAGAGGAATTGGGAATGCCTCTCCCTGGCAATTCTTACAGTTTGCTTTTTCTTAGCTCGACCGCTTCTGTTATAAGGTGTTAGAATTTTTCTTTTTAAGGAATTAAGATCTAGTCAAAATTTTAGTTAATCGATTGAGAATATTAAAATTGAATATTGATTCTTTGAAAGAAAAAAGGAAAAATTATCATAACTATGAATTTAATATTATTTTGAAGTAATTTGTTTATTTTTTGCGAGAAATATGGTTCTTAGAAAAAATTACAATTTTCTTGTAAGAAACATAAGTTTGCCTAACGATATAAAATTTAACCAAACCTCAAAATTACAATTCATTTCAATTATTCTAGAAATATCTAGCTTCTAAAAAAAAAAATCACGCAAGATAAATCGAGAAATTCTGAACGTGATAAATACTATCGAAACTTCATAAAAATAACAGAGAGAAATTCTTTTCTTCCCTTTTTCCCCTTCTCCCCGCGAAACTTCCATTCGAATTCTATCATTCTCGCATTTAATTTATTTGGACGGATGGATTAATTTATTTGGATAGATGGATTCTTAGTGGCGTTACGAGCGTCGTGGCCAGACGCTCGCGTGTTTCTGCCAGCGAGAGAGATGAACCGATATAAATGGGGTTGGCGGAAAAAGCAATAACGCGTTTCGACCTTTCAATTAAAAGACGGAACCAACGCAAATTGCCGACCTTGCGGCCACCACAGCCTTTTAAATTTTCCCGTCTGCCATTTAAAACCCTCCCCCCGCTTAAATCGTTACCTTATCCTCCACGGAACCATCTGGCGAAATAATTAAAGGAGGATCGCATAAACCGCGCATTATGCCGCGACTTCGTTGGCCACCTTCGCCCCCTTTCCCCGTTCATTCGTCCCTGTCGCTTGCAACGCGTGCATTCGGCCGTTTCTATAAAAACAATTTTTACGAAACGATGCGATTCCCGATGTTATTACGAGTTTTCATTTCTCAAACGTTGTTGCCACGATATACTCGAGATTTCGGCCCCACGATTTTCTCGACCCTCTTTTCGCGAGGCTTGGAGTAAATCAATTTGGGCGAACGGAAAGGGGACGATTTGATCGAGTATTTTTTTTCTTTTGCAACGAGACTTTTTCGCCGGACTTGGAATAAATCATTTTGGAAGGGAGTGATTTGATAAAGTATTTATTTTCATTTTCTTTTTTTCCCTTTTTTTCTTTCTTTGAATCAATCTTTTGCGAGAGTTGAAGCAAATAATTTTG
>NW_006263796.1:40515-49678 GCF_000469605.1 Apis dorsata | reverse complement strand
TTTTTTTTTTTTTTTTTTTTTTTTTTTTTTTTGTTATATCGGAAAAGTAAATTGAACCGAATAGGAAAAACTAGGATTTGTTTTTGGCAACCGGAATATTATTTTTTTTTTTTTGATAAAATATATATTCGAATTCATATTTTTTACGCGTACATCTATGTTTTTGTTTCAATAGAATTTTACTAATAGATAAAGAATAATAATGTGTTGCAAATGAGATGAAAATCTATTGTACAATTGAAACGTATTATTATGATAAGAGAAATTACATGGATAGACTCGAGTTAAAAATATAAAACAAATTGATTTTGATAAAATATACTCTTTTCAATCCGTTTCATTAATTATGAAATCAATTTTGCAATATTAATACTGAGGATAAATATATTTTACAACAATACATAAGTAATTGGATAATAATATAATTAGTAAAACGAATAATTAGTAAATCGAAAATAATTAAGCTTCCATCATCTCGATTAATTAAATTTAATTTAAATTTTCCCAGATTTCATTTAATTGTCATTGATTTTCAGATAAAATTTTACTTTCAAGAAGCATTATAATTCCAAAATGAACTAATGAATCATTAATTAACTTTCAACTTATCAATTTAACCTTCTGCTTAATTATTAATTGCAATCAGTATCTATCCAAAGTTTCAAAACAAATTCCTCCCTTACCCTTAAAAACACTCAAGAACAATTTATATATTCTTCGGTCAATTATCTTATTATTCAAAATCAACTAATTAATTTCAAACCAATTCCAAAATTATTTCCTTCAAAAAAATAAAACAAAGTATTTTTCCACGAAAAAAATGAAGCAATTGCCGTTACGCCACGTGCACTAAGAATCCAATGAATATATTTCTTGCTCGATGCGAGAAGAATAATTCCAAGTTATCGCCAACCATCCGAACCATCCGAACTTTGCCGATCGAACTCGGTCGATCGGTTCGCAAACTTGCAAGATATTCTTTAATGACGCGAAAGGGGATTTTCTTGGTTCTTGGCGCGCGCTGTCTTCGACACCTTACGTGCATGAATTTGCAATCACGCGTGCACTGATAACGTGCGATTCACTGAATCGGTCGTGATTACCGAAGAAACTGGAACGCGCACCTGACGCCGTTCCCCCGATTACACCCGACGAATGACTTTTACCCCCGTGAATAATAACGATTCGACTCGGAGAACCGCGAACGTGCTCGAAATGTAATCTCTCCTTTGACCCCGTGCAGACGGAACGCTTCCGTCCCTTAAAAATAAATGAGTTCCTATCTCCCTCTCGAGCAGATTTCGAGAAAAGAATTAAAAATTTAACGTATAATGGATCGAGTTGTTTTGATTGCATTGTTTAGTTTGATCGATTAGTTAGATCGGGGATTTTCTACGGGGTTTGTTCGGCTAATTTTTTTAATCGTTAAATTGTTCTACTCGAAAAAATTTTGAGAAAAATGTTTAACGATTGTTAATAATTCGATACGTTTAATTGAATGACTCTCGTTATATTTGATTATTGATCGCAGTCAAGTGAATTTTGTATAGATTTTGAAATGTTTCATCGAGCGTACAATGAATGGATAATGAAGATAATAAATTTGTCTTGGAGATAGTTGGATTTTGAAGCAGTAATTCCTATTTTTATGATAGAATAAAAATAAAATAGAATACGATAACAATGAAATAATAATTTCTTTTAATTACTCCTATTAAAGATCTATTATTTCTAAAGATCGGGAAAACAATTAAGCTATACGATTTATGATAATTAATTTCATTAATTAGCCTATCATTTGCTCTATTAAAAATCCAGAGAAAGTATTGAAGAATTTTAATAAAAAAAATTCACTCCCAATTTTTTGTAATAAAATTCAATCAACTTAATATTTGCAATTTCTACAATCTTTTTCTTTTTTTTTTTAAATTTTAAGAATTGTCAAATAACCGTATTTTTTCAGTCTCAATACGATGTCATATAGACGGAAGAAACAAGGTACTGATGTTTCGTTGAGAAAATGTGGAAGAGGGATTTGCTCCCGCAACCATGAAACTTGTATCCGATGAAATCACGTACGAAATCGAATTACATCGACGCACAATGAAACGTGTATCTTGCTTGCAACTGCACTCTCTCGTCTCTCCTTCATTTTCCAAAGCAACATCTGAATTGCATTACCAAACAGATGGTGATGCAACCGAAGAAGATCGACGTTTCGTGATATACATTGTGAACTCGCGAAAAACCCTCCTTTCTTTCGATATTTGTATTTCCAATTGGGAAAGAGAAACGTGAAAACATAGGAAAGCGTATAGGAAATTTCTGCGTTAACTCGATATTGGATTTTTATTGCTTCATCGAATATTATGCATTAATTATGTATTATCGTGATATTATACACCTAAAATGGAGATTATATAATATTAATATGAAATATATTTCAATTTTAGCCGGATTAAAGTATTCTTTTGAAAAAAGAATAATTTCATAACATATTTGAATGATGCTCGATATATTGGAGATACAATAAAAAAGCTCTTATTTCAATTTTATAACGATTCAAAAACTTTATAACACATTGAAATTTTTTAATTATATTTCGCATATTTATATTATTATCAAATGCCTACTTTCAAACTACATAATCAAATGTTCAAAAGAAACTTTTATATTTGCAATAAACAAACGAAATTAACTCCTATTGAGATAAGAGAAAGATTCTAACATGTCATTTTAGAATTAATTACGGAGTGATTAATAAGTAATAAAATAAAAATTGTCCAGTGTTATTAAAATAATGTGATATTTCAGAACGTACACACATATATATACCATTTCTAGCAAAAAGGTTTCCGTTTTCAGGAAATACTCCTCAGTAACCAAGCGAACTCGATTATCGTGCGCAATTTATTCGTTTCCACACAGGTGCATCAGTATTTGTTTATGGCGTGTACACCCGTGCAATTGACACATCAAATGCATCCGTATGTCGTGTTCAGTAGGTGGAACCGTCGCCAGATATGACCGACACGTTGACATTTGCAAAATCATAGACGATAATTAATTGTCAGCCCATCAGGCGAAACGAAAACGAGCTTACTCCAAACGTTTTGGTATACATCAAATTCGTGAGAGAATTTTATATTTGTCAGCCGGACAAAACCGAGTGCCACCGAGTTCGTGTGGAAATAACGATCCTGAAGAAGTCAAAATATTTTTAAAACGAGTCACGAGCATTTTATCGTGGCCATTGACGAAAAAATATTATTAATTTTAAGACAGTGTTTACAGAAAAAAGAAATTTTCAAGTTGATTGCGATCGACTTCCACTTTCACATTTGACTCACGATAATTTTTATTATAACACCCCGATATTCTCTCCCTTATTTTTGAAATTTTTGAAAGCTCACAAATATCATTTTTAGATCCGTTTTGATATCTATTTGATATTTATGAGCAAAACAATTTTCATCAGTCAAGTTTCATCAATTTGCAATAAGTTCAATTAATAGAAATATAGTTTTAAAGATTCGAATTAGTTTTTTTCGATTTTTAAGCTTTCAATTTCCTTTCAATTAATTTTGAAAATTTCAACTGATGAAAATATTATCTTATTATCGAGAGCAATTATTTCCTTCAATTTCAACTCGATCTTTGACTACTTTATTTTATAAACCTATCTGTCTATTATTTTATAAAACTATCATCTGACTCGTACAAATCCTCTATATAAAAAACATAACACGAATAATTTCTCTCGATCATCAATTATTACTACGTAACAAGCGTCACAACCTTTTGATATGGCAAGAATTTTTGCAGCATCCCGTAGCACACATTGGATCCATCGACAGAAAAAAAATTTAAAAAAAAAAAACACGAAGAGACTCTCTATCCCTTCTTGCACCACGCAGAACCAACTTACTCTTGCAAGCGCTTGAATCTATGCAGACAACGATTTACTGGCGTTCTTCTTGCTCGTTTATTCGTAATTTTTCTCTTCGAGTGCAAAAGGATGAATCAAATTCAAAAGGAAGAGAAAAATGAAAACCGAGGAAATAAAATTGTAAAAAACAAACGAATAACACACGAGCAAGAATGGACGAACGCGAGTAAAAACGTGACTCGAAAGGATTAAGAATTATCGAGGCGTCCAAGTTTTATCCTTATCAGCCACGATGAACGAACCGATCTTTTCTCATATCACAGCAGTGTCTCTTACAGCGAACGACCTAATTACAAGTTTACCTTTTTTCTGTTTTCTGTTCGCTTCTTATGTTACGGACCAACCCCTGGTTTCTGGTTTCTCTGTGCAGTCCTTCAAGGTAATTCGCCGCCAGCTTTTTCTCTAGTTTTTCTCTTTCTTCCATTTCTCTCTCTTTCTATCTCTCTCTTTTTCACGCTCTCTGTCTCACTATATCTTTCATTATATATATATATACATATACATATTTATATATCTCATTCATATTACACTTATTACAAAAATATGTAATATCGTTTTGGTACATGTGTCATATTCGCAGACATGATCGAACAACTTCTTTCTTCTGTCTCTCTTCTTTCATCTCACTGCTGTATATTTCATTCTTTCTGCCTCTCTTCATATACCCTCTTCTCTCTAACTCTTTCATGCGCTTCCTTCTCACGAGTCGCAACATTTTTTCGCTCACCCTCGATCTGTTCCATTTAGTGCATCCGCTTGCATACGATACACGAACACATTTAGTATATATGGACACATGTGCGCGTGTCCAAAGCTTCGTGATCGAACAAGATCGATCGTTGGAAACAAAGAAATGGTTCTTGAATGATTATGGGGTGGTATGGATGCAATTATTGACTTGAATGAGATTTGATATAATTGTGATTTTGTTTATGTTGTTTTTTTTAATGGTTAACAATTGAGTATATTTTTTTATGATAAATTTGTATGTAAAATGATGATGAACGTAAACTTATTAGAAATGCAATTTTAATTATAATTTATAATTGATTATAATTGAGCTATATAATTTTTGAAGTTATTATTGTAGTTAAATAGATATTCAATAAATTTTAAATCGAAAGAATTATTATTTTATATACCTACGTTCATCATAATATTTAATTACAAATATCTCTTTCTCGCTATTATAATTAAATGGTAATATTAAATTTAAGCAATTGTATCATTCGAATTAACAAAATCGAAAATCATTTTCAATTATAACAAATCTTAATTCTCTTATTCTCTATTTCACTCTATAATAGAGAAATCACGAAATATGTATAAGTAAACAAAAATCCTTCGGATACAAAAATAAATAATTATAATTAACAAGATAAAAAATCTATATAAAATGATTTCTAAAATCTATAACTCTTTCAGAAAAGAAAGAATCATTTCTACGTCCAAACTTGAAGTTGAAAGCGCCACAAAAGGCGCCACGAGTAAATTGGACAAATGTCCATGAATTTAAGAGATGATTCTTCGATTCGAAAATCAAAAATAAAAAAAATTTCGTTTTTGACAATTAAAAAAGTACAAAAAGAGAATAGGATCTTAACAATTCCCCTTCCAAATAAATAAATGGATCAAACAGTAAGAAATATAATAAAAAGTACTCAACGAAATAGAAATTACAAAGAACAATACCATTTTTGAACTTAACATTCATATAAAGAAGTTTTCAGATACACTTTCGTCGATGTTTGACGATCAATAATTAAGGAACAAAGCAAAATGCAATTATTTTATTCTTCATTTATCTTCTTATTTGAAGAATCATCCCTTAAATTTTCAGACATCTACCTATAATCGACCTATATTCCGTACAAGTACACGAAATCGATACGAATGGCCACGACTCCTTCCTTTCCACGATACATCGGCACCCACTCGGAAAAACAAAGGGTAAAATTGACCAAGAGGCAAAGGACGAAGAATCGAACCGAGTCAGATCATGACTCGTGGCCGATCGTATCGATTTTCCACCCGCTTGTACGCGAAACACAGCCACGCATGAGCGTGTGCTGATTTTGCATTTCATAGCCGGTGTTTTTATGCAACCCATCGCCTCTCTTTTTTCGCCTTTCGCCGCTCCACCATCGGCCTCGTTCTACACAATACACGGTGTGTCGTTCTTTTTTTGCTCGCCACGCCCGCCGGAATCGCGCTTTTTTCGCCCCCTTTTTTCCGCGTCGCCAACGTCGATGCGATTTTTCCGCCCGCGTTTTTTTCCTCCACCCTCACCACCGCGTTCACCATGCAAATCGAACCGTTCATGGTGCGTTTCTTTTTTTTCCCTCTCTCCTTTCGTTTTTTTTCTTCCGTTCCTCTCCTCCTTCTCTTCATTCCTCTATTTTATCCCCTTATCACTTTTTATTTATTCGTTCATCGATGGGAGATCGTACTTGCACGATCGAGTGTTTCTTTGATTTCGATTTCGACTTTCACCTTGGAAATTAATTCTTTTTAATGCAAGATGAAAGAAATTTAGATTTTTGTTCTTGAAGATTAGGAGAAATAGTTAAATTTAATTACGTATAAATTATTCAATTGGGATGTTTTGTTTTCCATACAAATGTTAATGATCGGATTCTTTGATTGTTTTTGGTAAGTTGGAAAAATATCTTTTGATAATTTATTTATAATAAAGAACTTGTATATCAAACTATTTTAATTAATAATTTGATCAAGAATTATTTTACTAATCAATAGAAAATTTAGAAAATTTGGAGAATCTTATTCAAATTTAAATTGTATTGCATAAAATGCAACACAAATTTAAAAAAATATTCTTCTTACCTCTTTCTTAGATATATTAATAGAGAATACATTTTATTCCTCCATATTCGAAATTCGTAATTATTCCGTTCCTTAATTTTTTATCAATTCGAGAAACCGATAAAGAAACACTCGAACGGATAATTTTCTAACAAAAAACGAATCAATCGAAATATCCGGCGAAAAATAACTCGCGGGGGAAAATTTGTGAAATTTCCTCGAGAAAAATTCGATCGTGACGGAAGCAATTGAAGGGTCGGTGGCACGCACTGGCCAAGAGCCGCGACTACTCGCGCCAATTTTCGTCTCGTTTCAATCCTGGCGTAACTAGTTCCGGAAGGAGGTCGCCATTCGTGAGAATTGCTGTCGGTTTCCCGCGGTCGTGCATCATTCGTCTCGGTATCGCGCGGCGGGCGTTCAAACGTGGAAAACCGTGGAAGCGAGTCGCGTGCACGTCCTATGCACCCCATGCACCGTTGCACACACGCTCGAATTCCCTCTCGAATTCCGCTTCCTCGGTTACGTTTCTCCCTTTCTTTTTATTGCCCATCCTCGTCCTTCTCTCGCATGCTCGGTGTGCACGAGACAGCGCGCAAGTATGCTTGATGTGTTCCACGTGTGTTTGAGAAACAACGATTCGCATCGATGGACGTTCGTTTCTTGCGAAGATCGAGCGAAAATTTCCGGAACGAAGGACGAAAAGTTAAAATGTTTTGGATTTTATGAAGATCCGCTCGAGGAAAGGTTGAAGTTTGATGAAGTTCGTCGTTTTATTTTTGTTCAATTCTCAATTCTTTGGATTGGGAATAAAGAGTAGAAGAGTTCTTTGCAAGTGATTGGGAAATACAGAGATTTGATATTGCATTTTCAAGTTTAAAAAAATTTGTAAATTTTTATGCACTTGATGCGATAAGTGGTTTCATATAATTGAACAGGGCTTTGAAAGCATTTCGTAAAATGGAAAATTACGAATCGCGTTTATTTCTAGCTGATCGTGAATCTTCATTATCACTATTGTTTTATTAGATTTTATGTTTCCGGAAGATTTCGTGAAAATTGTCGAATCCTACGCGTTAAAGTGCTTTATGAATATATTTGAACGAGCTTTCCTCATTAATATAGCATGGTGGCTAATCCACCGAAAAGGAGGTTAATGCGGCTGTAAAATGCACAATGATGGCTTCTAAATTTTTATGGCACATTCTCGCTCGATTTATTCGTTGTTAAGTGCTTTATTTCGATGCATGCCTGCATTCCCATGCCGTTGCACACCTACGTACATACAATACATGCACACGATTGATGTCTTTGGCGAACTAGAGAACACCGAGTTGAGATTGATACGTTGTGGATGAGAAAAAAAAATCAACGTGTTATCTGCATCTTGCAAATTATTATTATCGCAATGAACTTACAAGCAAAACTTAGTGACTTGGATTTGGAAACGAAATTGAGGTATTAGATTTGACAATTTGTTCTATTTGAGCCATCGAATGATAGCTGAGGCCATTCCTGTATTTTTTCCCCCAATTTAATAAAATGGATATACTCATCCTGAGAATTGGGCATATATGATAATTGTTGAAACGAGTTGTACACCGATAGCAAAATGATAGTAAGATTAATAATAGATAAATAATATAACAATATTAGAATTACGAGGCAATATAAATTTTTGTAAAAATTCCTCAGGTATTTGTTTTGACATAAATTGTCGAAGATGAAAAATTGATACAGCGAGGTCGATATAAATCGAATGTACAGAAGTCTATATATTACGCAATTCAAGCGTGTTGCATGTAACAATAATATCGAATGGATCGACACGCGACTGTAACATTCTTCGATAACCAATAGGCGTATATAGACTATGCTATTCTATCGTCAATAAATTTCCATTTTTCCTTTTCGATATTGAATAAAAAGCTAGTGTGAAGATCGTAGTCAATGACTATTCTCAAGTATGTGTATCGATATTATAAATGTACGATGAAATTTGTTGATTAAATTTTAAATAGTTTTATGCAAGGAATGAAAAAAAAAAGAGAATATAGAATTAGAGTACAAAATTTAAAAATAAATATAAAAATAGTTAGAATAAGAAACTTTTAATTTGCAATTTATAAGTATTCGTCCATCTATATAATTTTGTACGTTTAGATTATTCGTGAATTTCGTTAGAATGATTATCATTGCTTACTTTAACATTTTTATATATGTATTTTTTATATTTATTATTTATTTTCTAAAAATTATCATCGATTTTAAAAAAGAACACATAAATGAATATTTATTTCTTCAAATTTCAGTTTCGTTCCTTATTATAAGCTTGTATTATATTAAATATATTGTAGTATATCGAAAAACATAAAACTCTATTAATTATAATTG
>NW_006263796.1:37045-40362 GCF_000469605.1 Apis dorsata | reverse complement strand
AAAAAAAAAATTATTAGTGGACGAATACTTACATCTTGCAGAAAAATAGATAAATAAATTTCAATAAACCTAAAAATTAAACGAAACGAATTTGTTCAAATTAATTTTCTCTCATATTTACAACGCACGTATACATAAATAGATTACTAGACACAAAATTGCGTCGATATTCTGCCGGAAAATCGTTAAACCGGTAGTAAAGTTTCAAAATTTATCAGTTTTGACGAAAGTGGGATATCTTTATCGGCGCGAATACGATAAACACGCCAGGAAATGAAATGTGACGTTGGCGGTTCGAGTCTAGGGGAAAAGAGATGGCGCTAGGAGAGAACCTCGTCGCGAATAACTCTATGGAATAGAGACAACGACGTACAAACAAGACTCGTAAATTTCAAGCTTTTTCTCGAGGAGAGCCGTACTTCGTCAGATGTAAATGCAGCCGTATTTCTTTTTCTTAAAAATTCTCATATCGCGATCGATATACACAAGGCGAAACACAAGTGGAAAAGGGAAAACGTCGAATTCGTCGAGACGTCATTTTGAAATGTGGCGTTTCAATATCGGGAGAGTCCACGCGGCTCTGATGAAGCGTTATTTTCCGCGGATAAAAATACAAACGTGTGTGCACGCGAGGTAACGGCAAGATAAATCCGGTGATAAAACGAGAAAACGTTTTTTGAATCGATAGGGCGAGAGTTTTTGTTATATTTGTTTCATTGTTTTTGGTGCATAGAATCGATCATGCGGAAATGTATTTTCTATTTATTGACAGTGTGCAGCTCGACGAGTAATGTATAGACACATCCGGCGGAAGAAAAATTTTGTAACTTACTTTTTTATTTGCTTGAAAAAATACGACTTTCGAGATGACAAGAATGATTTTGCAATTAACGATCTTTATCGTCTCATTTTTCTTTCTTTTATTTTTTGGTTAAGTATTCATATTAAATTACCTATTATTTTATGCGTTTAAATTTATTTGATCGAAGCAATGTGTATATTTATTCTCTCAATGAATTCATTAGGAATTAATTAAAATTCCGATTTTCATTCTCAATACGATTACTGTTCGTGAAATTAATATTGTAATGAGTAATAATGATAAATTACTGAATTTCATTATCCTCATAAGAGAGGAATTTAAAAATAAATCATTTTTTTATTTTATTTGCGATTTAAATAATTTTATTCTTTATTCACTTGTTTTGAAATTTTAAAAATTATATTAATTAAGAGAGAATAATAATGAATTTATTAATGCAATTATAAATTACTTTAGTACATAACTCTCTGAAAATTAAAAATGGTAATTTGATATTGATGCATTGAATTTTTAAAGAAAATTTCGAATAATTCATAAAAAAAATTACATGATATAAAAATTTTCTTTTCAAAATTCTGTTTTCAAAAATTAGATATTTATTTTATAAAAATATCTTTTACTCTTAATTTATTAATAAATTGAGTACAAAATTGTGCAAGAAAAGAGAGAAATTTAAAAAAAAAAAAAATAATCGTTCAAATATGATTAAGAAACTGTACTATTTATCTTTTCGTTTAAATCAAGTTTGCTTCGCTCAAACATTTAATTATTTTGATTAAAGAAGAAAAGAAAAGAAAAGAAAGAAAGAAAGAAAGAAAGAAAAAGAGCAAAAAATAATATCTGATGATTCATCCTGTGTATCGACCAAGAAAAAGAATTTGAAGATACGAGAGGCAGCAATTGGATACGAGACATGGGGAGTTTCATTTAAAAGTTGCCCCGTGGCAATGGAAATTAATTCTGCAACGAATAGTCCGATAAAACAACTAGTCCTGTCCATGTGTGCTGAAATTCACTATCCGCGTAAATATTTCGTTGTTTGGATACGGCCCTCTTTTACAATTAACAACTGCACCACCGTATTTTCTGTTTTCGCTTACGTTTTAACTAACAAGTTTTGTCAGCTAACAAAAGAAAAACAGTGATAAAAAGAAGTCGATTATAAAATTGTACTCATTGCAATTCATACGATGAAAACAAAATTCGATCCCAAATGAATTCTACTTAGTCCTAGTGATAAAAAATATTATTGAAGAAATTTAAAAAAATCTAGATATTTTAATTTTCATGTTATGTTTTCATGAATGTTATGTTGTTCAGCATTCTTAATAACAAATTTAAAAAGTAAAATAAAGTTAAAAGAGCGTTTTAAAATTAATACTTAATAAAAATCTAATAAATTCATGTTTGTAATCATTATTTTGTTGATGCTCTGTCTAATTCTCAATCAAATGTCTAAGTCAATCAAAATTTAATTAAAAAACTACCTTTGATTCAGATCATACAGATGTTATAATTATGATTTAATTTAGATCTGTTTAATGTAGATTTAATTAGGATCTGATTGGCTTATAATATATACCTAGTTAACGTAAACGTGATCAAGATCCTATTACAACCATCCAATATCTATATGAATATGAATTCTGGGTTTAATTGAGATTTCACTTAATGAAAATCGCATCTAAATTTAGTTTAATCGTACCAATTGAAACTTTAAAGACAATTTAATCTTAATCTGATCTTCTAGAATTTACACAGATTGTCTTAATATGTTTAATTTAATTATTTTAATTCAGACGAAATATGCAATAATGAATAATGAAGTAACGAGAAAAAAAAAGAACAATAAAATTTTTAAATATCACAATTGACATGCAAAAACGTATTTAATTTTCCAAACTTAATTTGATCGAATTGGACATAAAGACGTCGTAACGATACCATTTTTGAAACACAGTATCAATATAATATTATAATTATTGCAAATGCAACATTTGAAAGTAAAAAGTAAACCCAATGACAGAATGAATGTCACAGAGAAATAAAAAATCGTGAAAAATAAATATCCATCCATTCTCGATATTAATATCTATAAATTTCACGCGAAACACAATACTTTTAGATGACGTATTCTGGACTCGAGGTGGAAACTCGAGTTAAAAGGTGAATCCTCCGGTGTCCAGTGAATGTACGACGACCGTGTATTAAATGAAGCGAAGCTAAACAAAAGAGCGCGCATAGACACGGTAGGCGAAAGGGAAAGAAGAAACGGGGCACGGAGGAAAATCGGTTCGTGGGAGAAGATAGAGAAGCGTTTTCAGAGTGACGAAGCGGCGGGGCTTTATTGCTTGCCGCGAAAAAGGGTGGCTTAAAAGCCTCGGGGAAAAAATCTCATTTCGATGCAGCTGTTCATTCTGCGGCCGTTAGCCGCTTTCTCGATACACCGAAAAAAAGTTCCTTTAGTAATCGTGTCGGGCCCTGTGCTCTTGTG